>NW_007258821.1:169977-209460 GCF_000164805.1 Carlito syrichta
CTACAGGCGTGCGCTACCACGCCTGGCTAATTTTTTGATTTATTGTAGAGATGAGGGCTCACCAATTTGCCTGGGCTGGTCTCGAACTCATGGGCTCAGGCAATTCACTTGCCTTGGCTTCCCAAAGTGCTGGGATAACAGGTTGAGCCTGCCATGTCTTTTCATGGCTTGATAGCTCTGCTTTATTGCATTCCTTGGCAGCTATTATTTCTAACATTTGTCTTCTCTCTCTGTTTTTTTTTTTTTGAGTCGGAGTCTCACTCAGTCACGCAGGCTGGAGTACCGTTGTAGGCTCACAGCCACCACAGCCTCGGTCCTTCTGCCTCAGCCTTCCCAGTAGCTGGAACCACAAGCATGCCACCATGCTGGGCTAATATTTTTGATTTATTGTAGAGACAAGTTTTTGCTAAATTGCCTGGGCAGGTCTCGAACCCGTGGGCTCAGGCAATCCTCTCACCTCAGCCTCCCAAAGTGCTGGGATTGCAGGGGACTACTGTGTCTGGCTCACTTTTACTTCACTTTTTTTTTGAGACCCCTGAGTCACCAAGTCTGGCTTCAGTTCTTTTCTTACAGTATTACTATGGATGTTCAAGGTCCACTATATGAGTGAGAACAGGTGATACTCAGATCTTTGTTTCTGTGAGAGGTGACTCCATTCTAAACTCTTTAAACCTTCACCAAAATAATCTTGGCAGGTGGATGTTATAATCCCCATTTTAACCTTGAGAAAACGGGCTCGAGAAGTTGAGCGACTTGCCCAATACCAACATATGGTAAATGGTGGCCCAAGAATCCCATCCAACTCTGATTCACACTTCAATGCAGCATGGACACTCTCAGGGCGCACTTAAGTGTGCTGGTTAATTTGACGAGACCTCATCTCTACAATAAATCAAAAAATTAGCCGGGCGTGGTAGCACACGCCTGTAGTTCCAGCTACTCGGAAGGCTGAGGCAGAAGAATCACCGAAGCCCAGCAGGTTGAGGCTGCGGTGGCCGGGAAGCGTGCCACTGCCCTCCAGCCTGAGTGACAGAGTGAGACTCCAACTCAAAAAAAAAAAAGAAGAAAGAAAAAAATCAGAGTGCGCGCGCGTTAGGCTGCGGAGGCGAGCAGGAGGGCTAGAGAGTGAGGCGTGCACCACCACACCACCGCCCCCGCCCCCGCCCGCGGGTGAATCTGCAAGGAGTGTTGTTAGAGCAACAAAGCGATTCATTTTCCGAGCAACTCCTCCCTTTCCCCCGCCTCCAGGAGGCGGGGCAACAAAACGCGGGAAAACTCGACCTCGACCCCGCCCCCAAACCGTGCTGGGGGCGGGGAAAAGGGAGCTCTTAAATGGGAAACGCACCTGGGGCGTTTCCATGCTTAGGAAGGCTATCAGTTGCCCCTTTAAGATGCCTTTGGACGAGGTCCAGGCCACGCCAGCACTCCTAACGTCACCTCTCCCCCACTTCCGGCCTGCAAGCCCTTTCCAGCCTTCAGGTCCCGGTTCCTTCCACACTGCGAATCCCAAGCCCCGGCCAAACCCTCCGGCCCAGGGAGGAGCTAGGGGTGCCGCCACCGCCCAGGCGCTGGCCCACGCGAGGACCCCATCCACCCAGATTATACCGCGAGGACTTGGTTAGCCGGATGACGTAACGCTTGGGATGGCGTCCTGTTCTGTGACTTCTGCACGACATCATTGACATTGGGGTTTAGTTCGAAAAAGCGCAAACGGATCTACACTTCCGGGCACCGCTCCGGGCCGACGGGGTTCTGCTCCACGCGCCCAGCCCGCAGAAGCCGAGTTTCTTTCGATTTGCATAAGTGAACGGCAGCTCCGGGCGGCCAATGGGGAGCGAGGGGGCGGAGACGCGCCTGGGGTAGTCGCCCCTCCAGCCGAGCCGGGAGGCAGGCTGGTTTCCTTCTAAGCGACAGTGGCGGAGGCCAATCGCTTTTGAGATGCGCAGACGGGGCAGGTGGACCCCGGCGCAGCCAATGGGGAGAAGCGCCCTAGGCCCCCTGCCCAATGAGGGCAAGAGGACTGTGCGGAGCCAGCTCCGAGCGGCAGTACTTAAGGCCAACCCCGCGCGGGCCTGGGCGGGGCGCAGGGCTGAACGACGGGGTTGCGGGCCAATGGCGAGTGTGGAAGCGAGCAGCCCAGACCCGGAGCGCAGAGAGAGCGGAGGGAGGGGGTAGGCCGAACCGGAGAGAAGCAGGAAGTAGCGGCGGCCGCGGGGAGGGCGGTGGCGGCGGCGGCGGCCGGAGCAGGCTAGAGACCGCTGGGTCTCGGCCCGCACCTGGAGCGGAGCAAGTAAGCGTTCCTGGGGTAAATCCCCGCCCTCGGCCCCGCCCCCTGGGGGGGCGGGTAAATCCCCCCGCCCCTCCCCCACTTGGTCAACTACCCCCGTCTCCGCGCCGCCCCCTGGGGCGGCTTCTAGGAAGGCCCAGACACTGCCCCCATCCCTGGGGGCGAATGGGCGAAACTCCCAGCCTGTTGAAAGCACAGCCCCTAGCCGGGTAAACGTGGAAGGAGGGTCGGGGGCCCCGAGTCCTGTCGCCCCCAGCCCGAGAGGCGCCCGAAGTGCGGCCGGGAGACTGGAGGCTGCGGGATGTCGCGACCTAAAATGGTGTCCGAGCCCGGGGATGGGGGCGGGGGAACTGGGCCCGGCCGGCGCGGATCCTGCCCCCCGACTGGGCGCGGGTCAGCGTCCGGGCCCGGCCAGGACTCGGGCTCGCGCTCCGGCCCTCCGCGCGCCTTCGGATCCCTGCCCGGTGTCGAGGGAGCCCCCGGGAGTCCGGGCTGGAGGAGGCTGCGCTGCGCACGGAGGGGAGGGGACGCGTCCGAGTTGGGACGGACCCCGGCTGGAGAGCTGGGAGCCACACAGAGACCGCCCCCTCCCCACTCTCCTCTCTCCATGTGGCCCCCCCCGGTGCAGTCCTGGGCCCCAGGTGCTGCGCAGCAGCTCCCAAAGGGCCTGCCCTGGCTGAGGCCCGGCCTTCACGTCGCACCGCGGCGGGAGTGAGAGAAACGCTGGGCGCCTCAGTTTCCCCTCTACCTTTCCTTACGTACACCCCGCCCCCTCCTCGCAACCCGCGACTTGCTCCCCGCGCCGGCCCTCGGCAGATGGCAGGGACTTAATTCCGCCCGCTGCCCAGCTTGGCCGCAACCTAATCGCCGCCAGCCCCTCGCCCTCCTCTGCGCAGCAGGCCTTGGGCCCTGGCAGAGGGCAGCGAAGCCCCCACCCGCCTTGGGCCTGTCCATTCTTCCTGTTCAGCCCTTTGCTTTGGCTTTTGGGGAAGGACAGAAGGAAGGGGGGGGAGGTGGGAGCCCTGGAGACTGGGCGCAGCAGTCGCAGGAAGACCTGAGCCTCCTTGGCCTTGAGCTCGCTGCTTGGTCTGCTCTGGGTGGGTGACAATCGGGTGACCTCTAAGTCACTTGGCCGCCGAAGGAGAAGGTGGTTGGGGGAGGCAACTTCGCAGGTGTTTTCTTATTGTTCCGCTGGTCTGTGCCTTACCAGCCCACTTTTGTGAGGTCCAGCAGAGGCAGCTCAGGCCTCCCCAGGCGGGAGGGAGCCTGGCTGATGGGGTGGAGGGCTTTGTTTAAACCCTGAGTCTGCAGAATTAAGTGGAGATGGGGGTGGGGTGAGGGTTGGACTCCCCCTTTCTTCCCCTTGTTGGTATCCTTTCCCCCACCCCCACCTTGGTCCCAGCAATGCCAGCTGCCACCTGCTGGGACTGTCTCCAGTTACAGTCTAAGGCTGGAGAGGTGAGAGAGAATGGCCCTGGGAAATGGCCCAGTGTGGCCCCGAAGGCAGGGACCACCTATGCATAGAGACGTCCCTAGTTACTTCTTCCTGGATACTGAAACCCTTGTGGGAAGACATTGGTAGGGGACAGGCCTGGGTTGGCCACAGACTCTGAGCTGGCCTCCTTGTTGGTTTAGTGCCACATGAGTCTTGTTGGACTTTTTTTTTTTTTGGACTTGGCCAGTTTGGGGTTGGTGAGGCTTCCTAGGCTCCTGTTGCCAGTGGAAGGTGGGAAGGTTGAGGAGTGAGTTAGGGATGGATGGGTGGGTGAAGTGAAGGGGTGGGGGAACCTGGCTTCTCCCCATTGTGGCAGCTGTGCTGGGTAAGCTGGTACCCTGGGAGTTTTAGCCCCGAGAGAGAGATGGGCAGCGGGGAGGAGGAGGGGCTGCCTAGGGGAGGGGCAGGCACTCTGGGGAAGTAGTGAGTGAGCAGCAGGTGTTTGTGACTAGGCTGGGGCCCTTGTGACCAGGCAGCCATCACTGTTTTCCCCACTGACTCTCTTTGTGTCTTACTCCTGTCTTATTCTTTCCATCTTAGTCTCTTGGGTAGCTTCTCAGAGTCTATTTCTCCTTGCTGACCAAGCTAGATCTCCAGGGGCCAGTGATGGCCCCAAGTCATGACCCCTGACTCCGGCCTCTGACCCCAGCCCTGGATTTCCAGCCCTTATTCCTTCCCAGCTCCTCCTTGCCTTGCCCACTATTCCAGTTTGGCATAGCTGGAATAAGAAATCATGTTCTGGATCTGATGTTTTTTTTTTTTGGTAACAGAAGGGAGACTTTAATGACGATCTTGCAAGATCGGGTATCTGGTAGGCAGGCACCTGGATCTGATTCTTATGTTTACAATTTCAGATCATGCTCAGCATAACCCTATGATCCATGGGTCATTTGTCCCCTCTTTCTTTCTTTCATTTTTTTGAGTTGGAGTCTCAACTCAATGGCCACGGCAGCCTCGATCTGCTTTGAGCTCAGGCAATCCTTCTGCCTTAACCTTCCAAGTAGCTGGAACTACAGGCATGTGCCATCACGCCCGGCTAATTTTTCTTGATTTATTGTAGAGATGAGGTGTTGCCAAGTTGCGCAGGCTGGTCTCGAGCCCGTGGGCGCAGGCAATCCTCTCACCTCGGCTTCCCAAAGTGCTGGGATTATAGGTGTGTGCCACTGTGCCCGGCTGTCCCCTCTTTCAAACAGCAAAAGTAAGGTGCTGAAGTCAGTTGCTTGTACATCAGGCCCGTGATCAAGATAAACTGGAATCATTTCTTTTTTTGAGTCAGAGTCTCACTCTGTTTTCCAGGCGGGGGTGCAGTGGCAAGATCGCCACCACGGCAGCCTCAACCTGCTGGGCTCAGGCGATCCTTCTGCCTCAGCCTTCCTTGTAGCTGGAACGACTTTTTTTGAATTATTGTAGAGACATAGTCTTACCATGTTGCCCAGGCTGGTCTCGAACCCCTGGGCTCAGGCAATCCTCTCGCCTCCGCCTCCCAAAGTGTGCTGGGATTACAGGCAGGAGCCACTGCTCCTGGCCTAGAATAATGCTCAAGTGCTGGCTTAAGTCATTGCCCCTTTGTACACATGGCCTCTGAGATCTCTGTGGGCTCCAAATGATCCATGAAGAATATGAATTGATCCCAAGCTGCCATGAATGCACCCTTAAACCTAGAGCATCGTGTCCACCATCCTCCACCCTCCTGTGTTCAGGGTGGGATGACCACAGGCAGTGTCAGCAATTGTCTCTGTGTTGGACATGGGCTGGGATGAGCTGGTTTCCGTCAAGATGCCCCCTGTGCTCCTTCTGCCTCTAGCACCCTTCTCTGTATTTCTGAGAAAGTCTCTCTTCCCTTGTTCTCTCTGGGTTTTGGTGCCTGTTTGCCCCGGGTGTGCTTGCTAACCATCTCCTGATTTAGGGTTTGGCAAAGCAAGCACCTCCAGCGGCTCTCTGGGCTGCATGGATGGTGGAGGTGTACCCAAGCCGGAGTGCGCGTGGGCTCTGAGAATGGATAAAAATGGAGATCCTGAGGGAGGAGGTCCAGGGTCTCTCTTCTGGATGTCTCAATTTCTCCTTCCTGTTTTCCTCAGGTCTGGGACCTGCCGCTATGGGGGACATGAAGACCCCTGATTTCGACGACCTCCTTGCTGCTTTCGACATCCCTGACATTGACGCAAATGAAGCCATCCACTCTGGGCCAGAAGAAAATGAAGGGCCGGGAGGCCCAGGGAAGCCAGAACCCCCTGTGGGAGCTGAATCTGGAGACCCAGCAGCAGCTTCTGCCGGGGATGGGGCTCCAGCCCAGACCTCCGACCACGGCCTGGTACCACCAGACATTTCTACAGTCAGTGTCATTGTCAAGAACACTGTGTGTCCTGAGCAGTCTGAGGCCCTGGCTGGGGCTTCCGGAGGGGAAGGGGCCCGGGCTGCAGGGGTGACTAAGGAAGGCCCCGGGGGGCCTCATCTGATGCAGAACGGTTTTGGGGGCCCTGAGCCACCCCTCCCTGGAACCCCCCGCTCTCCAGCTCCTCCCAGTGGGGGTACCTGGAAAGAAAAAGCCATTGAAGGCAAAGCTCCCTTGGACCTCTTTGCTCATTTTGGCCCCGAGCCAGGCGATCACCCGGACCCCCTGCCTCCCTCTGCACCCTCCCCGCCTCGGGAGGGGGCCATGACTCCACCGCCTTTCCCTCCGCCCTTTGAGCTGGCCCGGGAGAATGGCCCAGGCCTGCTGCCACCTGGTTCTTCCCCACCACTCGGGGCCTTGAAGCAGGGCGGCTGCAGCCCCCATCATCCCCAGGGCCTGGCCCGACGAGGCTCAGGGTCCAGCCCCGAGGCCACAGGCATCCCTGCCAGGTCCTCCCCTCCCCAGGTTGCCGGAGTGCCCTTCTTCAAGCAGTCTCCAGGGCACCAGAGCCCTCTTGCCTCCCCCAAAGTGCCCGGCTGTCAGCCCCTGAAGGAGGAAGACGACGAGGGGCCGGTGGACAAGTCTTCCCCGGGAAGTCCCCAGAGTCCCTCTAGTGGGGCTGAGGCTGCAGATGAGGACAGCAATGACTCGCCTGCCTCCTCCAGCTCCTCTAGGCCTCTCAAGGTGCGGATCAAGACCATTAAAACGTTCCTGTGGGAGTATCACAAGGACCGTGACCCGGGTCCCCTCAGACCCTGATCCCCCTGCCCCCTTGGCGGAGGGGGCCTTCCTGGCTGAGGCTAGTCTCCTGAAGCTGTCCCCTGCAGCACCGACCCCTGAGGGTCCCAAGGTGGTGAGTGTGCAGCTGGGCGATGGGACGAGGCTGAAGGGCACCGTGCTGCCCGTGGCCACCATCCAGAATGCCAGTACTGCCATGCTGATGGCAGCCAGTGTGGCCCGCAAAGCGGTGGTTCTGCCCGGGGGACCGGCCACCAGCCCTAAGATGATTGCTAAGAATGTGCTGGGCTTGGTGCCCCAAGCCCTGCCCAAGACTGAGGGGCGGGCCGGGCTGGGGACGGGGGGACAGAAGGTGAATGGTGCCTCGGTGGTGATGGTGCAGCCTTCAAAGACGGCCACTGGGCCAGGCACAGGGGGTGGCACGGTGATCTCACGGACCCAGTCCAGCCTGGTTGAGGCCTTCAACAAGATCCTCAACAGCAAGAACCTTCTGCCTGCCTATAGGCCAAACCTGAGTCCACCAGCAGAGGCCGGGCTGGCCCTGCCTCCAACGGGCTACCGCTGCCTGGAGTGCGGGGATGCCTTCTCCTTGGAGAAGAGCCTGGCGCGGCACTACGACCGCCGGAGCATGCGCATCGAGGTCACCTGCAACCACTGCGCCCGCCGCCTGGTCTTCTTCAACAAGTGCAGCCTGCTCCTGCACGCACGCGAGCACAAGGACAAGGGGCTCGTCATGCAGTGCTCGCATTTGGTCATGCGGCCTGTAGCCCTTGACCAGATGGTGGGGCAGCCGGACATCACGCCCCTGCTGCCTGTGGCTGTCCCCCCTCTCACTGGGCCGCTGGCCTTGCCTGTCTTGGGCAAAGGTGAGGGGGCTGTCACCTCTTCCACCATTACTGCAGTTGCTGCTGAGGCCCCCGTCCTGCCGCTGTCCACAGAGCCGCCTGTTGCCCCCGCCACCTCTGCTTACACCTGCTTTCGCTGCCTGGAGTGCAAGGAGCAGTGCCGGGACAAGGCTGGCATGGCGGCCCACTTCCAGCAGCTCGGGCCTCCTGCCCCTGGGGCCACCAGCAATGTGAGTCGCCTTCCCAGCCCGTCTGTGGGGAGGGGACAGCCAGATGCTGTGGGGATCTAGGCAGGTGTTGGGGCCTGGTTAGAATTTTCGGGGGATAGGCCGCTCCTCACCGACGTGCTTGTTTTAACCCACTCGACAGGTGTGCCCAAGCTGCCCCATGATGCTCCCCAACCGCTGCAGCTTCAGCGCCCACCAGCGCATGCATAAGAACCGACCCCCCCACGTCTGTCCTGAGTGTGGGGGCAACTTCCTGCAAGCCAACTTTCAGACCCATCTCCGGGAGGCCTGTCTGCATTTCTCTCGCCGTGTAGGATACAGGTGCTTCATACCCTTCCTTCCATGGGACTTCAGGGTCTCCTGTCTTCTGGCCCTGCCTTTGGCTGGCCTCAAAGAGAGCCTCGTCTCTCCTGCTGTCTCTCTCAGCCCTATTTTTTTTTTTTTTTTTTGAGTTGGAGTCTCACTCTGTTGCCCAGGCTGGAGTGCAGTGGCACGCTCACGGCCACTGTAGCCTCGACCTGCTGGGCTCAGGTGATCCTTCCGCCTCAGCCTTCCAAGTAGCTGGAGCTACAGGCATGCGCCACCACGCCCGGCTAATTTTTTGATTTATTGTAGAGATGAGGTCTCGCCAAGTTGCCCAGGCTGGTCTTGAACCCGCCGGCTCAGGCAATCCTCTCGCCTCGGCTTCCCAAAGTGCTGGGATTATAGGTGTGAGCCACCATGCCCGGCCAGCCCTGTTGTTTTGGCACACTCAGCCCTGAGGTACCGTGTCCTCCCTCCTGTCGTTCCCTGTGGACCTCTAGCTCCAGCTGTGCCCGGCAGGCCTCCCTGGGAAGTGGGCGGGTGGCTGCAGCTCTTTCCTCCTCCTTGCTCGTGTTCCACTGTCAATTTCCTCCTTCCGTCTAAGTGCGCGGGGGGTGGGCATGGGGATGCCCCCGTCTCACCACAGACCTGTGCTTCCTCCTCAAGGTGCCCCAGCTGTTCAGTGGTGTTCGGAGGTGTGAATTCCATCAAGTCCCACATCCAGACGTCACACTGCGAGGTTTTCCACAAGTGCCCCATCTGCCCCATGGCCTTCAAGTCTGGACCCAGCGCCCAAGCCCACCTCTACTCCCAGCATCCCAGCTTCCACACACAGCAGGCCAAGTGAGGCCCGGGAGGGGCGTGAGGCGGGTGGGAGGCTCCGAGCATCCCTGCCTGCTGCAATGTCCTCCCTCCGCAGGCTTATCTACAAGTGCGCCATGTGCGACACAGTCTTCACCCACAAGCCCCTCCTCTCCTCACACTTCGACCAGCACCTGTTACCCCAACGCGTCAGTGTCTTTAAGTGCCCGTCTTGTCCTCTGCTTTTTGCCCAAAAAAGGACCATGCTGGAACACCTCAAGGTACAGGAGCAAAGGGAGGGGGCGGGGTGCTTGGCTGTGTTGACCTGGGGCGAGGGTCACAGACCGCAGCAAGGGGGGCGGGGAGAAATGAGGACTTTGGCAAAGCCCGGCCTCCCCCAGCAGCCGTTCCTCTTGTCTCCCTCTCACAGAACACCCACCCGTCTGGGCGCTTGGGGGAGGAGACTGCTGGGAGAGGGGCCGGGGCTGCCCTTCTGACCCCCAAGACTGAGCCTGCGGAGCTGGCTGTGTCTCGGGGAGGGGCAGCCCCTGCTACGGAGGAGTCATCTTCATCTTCAGAGGGGGAGGAACCACCCAGCTCCCCTGAGCCCCCCCGCCCAGCCAAACGGCCCCGGCGGGAGCTAGGCAGCAAAGGCATCAAGGGTGGGGGCGGGGGACCTGGAGGCTGGACCTGTGACCTTTGCCACTCTTGGTTCCCTGAGCGGGATGAGTATGTGGCTCACATGAAGAAGGAGCACGGCAAGGTGAGCGGCGCCCCGGTGGAGCCAGGTGGGCTGGAGGCAGCACGGACTGCCTGTGTGACAGCGGGACGGGTCCTGGAGCCTGGCTCTGAAACTTCTATACTCCCTGCTCTCCTAGTCAGTGAAAAAGTTTCCCTGTCGCCTGTGTGAGCGCTCCTTCTGCTCGGCCCCCAGCCTGAGGCGCCACGTCAGGGTCAATCACGAGGGAATCAAGCGAGTTTACCCATGCAGGTAACACCCTCATGCCCTTCCTCTCTCCCCAGGCGGCCCCCACCAGGTCCCCCAGGCACCTTCTCTCCTGCCTCTGTCTGAGTGGACTGAAGCTTGAGGACTCCCTCTGCTCTGGCGGCCCCCTGCTTCCCTCCTTTCTTGGGGCCGTGCCCCTGGTGCCATCCTGCCCCCTCTCCCTCCCCCTTCCAGGTATTGCATAGAGGGAAAACGCACCTTCAGCAGCCGCCTGATCCTGGAGAAACACATCCAGGTCCGGCATGGCTTGCAGCTTGGGACCCAGTCCGCTGACCAGGGGAGTGTCCTGGTTCAGGGTCCTGGTGCCAGAGCCCAGGTAGGCAAGAGTCCCGCCTCCTGTGTGAGGGCCGCCAGAGGGGGAAGCCGCTGGGTATGGATCCCGGCCTCGGGAAGTTTGGGTGGGGGTGCCTGGGGTGGGGGGTGACGGTGAGGCCCAGTTGCTTCCACTCTTCCCCAGGGGCCGGGTCGGAAACGCCGCCAGTCTTCTGACTCTTGCAGTGAGGAGCCTGACAGCACAACACCGCCAGCCAAGTCCCCCAGGGGCAGACCTGGGTCTGGAGGCCACGGTCCCCTGCGCTACCGGAGCGGTGGCTCTGCCGAACAGAGCCTCATGGGGGCACTGAGGGTGGATGGAGGCGCCCAGCAGTGCCTCGACTGTGGTCTGTGCTTTGCCTCCCCGGGCTCCCTGAGCCGGCACCGCTTCATCAGCCACAAGAAGAGACGCGGCGTGGGCAGAGCCAGTGCCCTGGGGCTGGGGGACGGGGAGGACGAGCCCCCGCCGCTGTCCAGATCTGACCCCGATGGTGGAGACTCGCCCTTGCCTGCTTCTGGAGGCCCGCTGACCTGTAAGGTCTGTGGCAAGAGCTGCGACAGCCCTCTCAACCTCAAGACCCACTTCCGCACGCATGGCATGGCGTTCATCAGGGCTCGGCAGGGGGGCATTGGGGACAGCTAGGCCCCCAGCCTGGGACTGAGCAGCCCCCCTTCCCCAGGAGCCTGGTTTTCCCTGCTGCCTGGTCCCTGGGCTGGGGAGTTCCATTAACATTCACATTTCGTTCAGTTCCGCTCCCCAACCCAAAGAAAAAAAGCTTTTGAGGATTATAGTTACTTGCAGCCTCCCTTCAGGTTTGGCCCTGGGGTCCTAGTAGCGTGGATCTTCCTCCTTCCTCCTTCCTCTTCTGAGCCCAACACTAATCATGCTCCTGCTGCAGAACCCAGTGTGGGACTGGGGGTGGGATGGGACTGTCGGATGCCGGCTGGCCTGGCACAGGGAAGACTGATGGCGGGTGCCACGGACACACCCTCCACAGTCCCTCGGCACAGACTGGAATCCTCTTCCTCTGGGCCGGGCCTGCCCTGGCACCCCCCACCCTGACTCCCTGGCACTCAAGCCCCACCCCTGCAGTGCCTTTCACTTCTTCTTTTCCCCAGAAGTCCAGGGAGGGTTGGGGGGATGAGTCCTGTCAGGGGAGGTGCAGGGACAGGAGGGGACAGGCTCTCAGGAATCCTTTATTCTTGTAGTAATAATAATACTAACGGGGGAAAAAGGAGGGAGAAAACCAGACCATTAAATCTGCTCATGGTTTAACCCCCATTCAGGCCTCTTTTTATGTGCTTGGACAATGTGGACTTGACAGGGAGGGGGTGGGAGGCAGAACTGGGGAGGCCCTTCTCGGGGAAGAGTGGGTATTGACCAGTGCTGTCAGGAGAAAAGCAATCTTCTGCCACCTCTTTCTGTGTGGTGCCTTTTGTATCTTGGACACAGGCATCTGTTCACACCTCATCACCCCCCCCCCAAAAGAACCAACTCGGAAATGACACAGATGGCTAACTAAGGACTTTATTTCAAACAAAAAATAAAAAATTGAGAGCTATTTCCCTGGGTGTGGGAAGGGATCAGGCTAGGCCATTGCCCCCAGTTCACTGGAGGGGTTGTGGTAATTCCCTTCCTCACCCGTGACAGGAACCTCAAGTGGAGGACCCTGCGGCAGAGCCCACCTCTCGAAGGGCTAGGGGCCACTCTCTGGGAGCGGGTAGAGTTGGGCAGCAGCATGGCCAAAGGCCAACCACAGGATCGAGTCCTAAGTACCAAGAACCTACTCTTCCCTCCTTCCTGGGACCCAGAACAGATTAAGAGGATGCCCTGTGGAAACCTCTTGGACCCTGGGGAGCAGACAGGCCCCAGTTTTGTTCCCTCTGTTCCCTCTGTTCCCTGGAGGGCACTGAGTCCTGGAGTCTTGTCAGGTGGTAACACTGACACAGCTGGGGGGCAGGGGAGCCCCAGCAAGTCTGGACCCCATCGCTGGCTCCCCCACCCCTCACAAGCTCTTGCAGTTACCACATGATCCTCTGTGTCTCTTGCCTTCCATTTCCCTTGGGTGGAGGTAGGGTAGGTGGGACTTCCCGGTTTGGGGTTTCTCAGACAGGGGTCCTCGCAGGGAGGGTGCCCGGATGCCCCGTTGCTCCTGGGCCTGAGAAGGAGGGTGTCACATGATGCCGTTGGTGAGGTACTGGAAGCCGTCGTAGAGCTTGGTGGTGATGGACCGCATGCTGCCGTCTACCATCTGTTCCACCAGCAGCTGGAGCTGCTCCTCAGTCATGCTCATGTGGAACCTCTCTTTGAGGTTGCGAATGGTGCTGGAGCCGTGGAAGCAAGGAAGCTGGGAACCTGGGGAAGAGTGGGGGTTGGGGGTCACAGACGTCTAGGGCAGAGGGGCAGCAGTTCAGTCAGCAACCAGCCGGGGCATCTGAAGGGCCCTTTCCCTCCCGCCTCAGAGGGATCCCTGGCAGCGTGGAGACAGTTCTGCTTGGGCAGAGACAAGGAGCTGGCGGGAGGGCCTGTCTTGAGCCCCTCCCCTCGTCATCTCACACTCCTGAGCCCCTCTGTTGGTGAGGGCATGTGGGCAGAGGAGGGAAGAGAAGCAGCACCCCATCTCCCCCAGCAAGGGCTGAGGGGCAGAGCCTCAGGACCCAGAGGGCACTGGAAGAGGCTCTAGGGAATGGGCCCTGAGCTGAGCACTTATCTGCTTGCGGCCTCTGCCTATGCTACGTCTGACACTCACAGATGACCCGGGCCACCGCCATCACGGGGCCAGACGGGGAGGCTCCTGAGCAACAGCGGCAACCTGTGGGGTGGGGGCAGGGATGGGAGAAGGGGCGACTGGCAGCTCAGAACTGACGTGCAGCCGGAAGCTTGAGGAGGGGGACGAGGGCAGGAGGGGGACCGGGCAGTGAGGAGAGAGCAGAGTGGAAGAGGACGAAGATGAGAGACAAGAGAACTTCTCCGCTCAGAGCAGAGGGGTGAGCTGTGGCAAAGGGAAGGGTGGCTGAGAACAGGGCCACCAGAGGTCACAGTGAAATTGGGCAGAGACAGGAGGAGAAATTCAGAGCTGGACAAAAGCCAGGGAGGTGAGACGGGACCGGGAGGTTGTAAATGGGGCTGTTCTCTCCCTGAGGATGTCTAGGAGGTAGTTTTCTGCCGTCACCTTCCCCCACCCTGGACTTGCACTGGATCAGAGCTGGAAACCCTCTAGGGAAGCTCTACCCCCAACCAACCCAAGTCTTGGGGTGGGATCAACTTTCTGGAAGCCCTATGCTCCAGGGTCCCGAGCTAAGTGGGCCTCGCCCCAGCCCCACCTTGCTGCATGATCTCCACGATCTGCACCACCTTGTCCATGTGTTTCCGGGCGGCGATCAGCCCTTGCAGCATCAGCATCTTGTAGTAGTTGAACATGTCGCCATCCAGGCCACCCATCACCTGGAAGAGAGGAGAGAGATGTGTGTGCAAGGGGACCACAGTGGCAATGGTCTCTGTCCCAAGAGGCCTCCCGGAACTCCTCCTTCCTCTCTTGGGGCAATCATGCCAAACCCTGTTACTTCTCCACTTCGACAGGAAGCACCTAAGAAATCCTGCTTCATCTTGACTTCTTGCCATTTCTGTTCTGTTCATCCCTAACTTGGGGGGAGCCCATCAGCTCCCTCTCTCATAAGAAAGAAAGAATACAGTGACCCCAGAGGCACTTCTTGACTCACGTCCACAAACTCTGTGGTCAGCTTAAAGGCTGATGTCTCAAAGCCCAGGTTTCGGGGTGAGCTGGACAGGATGAAGCCAAAATCGATGTGGATAATGTGGCCTTCTGCGTCCAAAAGGATGTTCCCATTGTGTCTGATGAAGGGGAGGAGAGGAGAGGAAGAGGCAGTGGTCAGTCTGACTGAGGCTGGAACCTTAGGCTGCAACACATTGGCCACATGACACCAGGCAGCGGAGTCTCTCGCCATGTTTCCTGCTGCCTATAATTCCAATCTCCTAAAACCTAAAGCTAGCAATGGAAAGAAAGGAAGTCAGAAAACTGATAACAAAAACTGTAGGGTCTGAAATGGCTATTATAGAAACAGTTTAAGATTGTTTCAATTGGCCAGGTGCAGTGGCGCATGCCTGTAATTCCAGCACTTTGGGAGGTCAAGGCAGGAGGAGTACTTGAGCCCAGGAGTTTGAGACCAACCTAGGCCACATAGCAAAACCTAAATTAAAAAATTAGCTGGGCATGGTAGCAAGCACGTGTAGTCCCAGCTATTTGGGAGGCTGAGGCAGAAGGATCATTTCAGCCAAAGTGGTGGAGGCTGCGGTAAGCTATAAGTGTACTACTACACTACACTCTAGCCTGGGTGACAGTAAGACCTTGACTCAAAGAAAGAAAAAAAATTAGCCCACTTCTAGCATTCAAATGGCTTCCAATCTGGTAGACAATCCAGAAGTAGGGAATGGTGGCCTCTGAGGCTAAGCATTTGCTCAGTGGAAGGCCTCCACTCAGAACCTATTTACCTGTTTTTATTTGTAATTCCTACCAGCCCAATGCAGATCAAAAGCCTCAACAATCAGAGGCAAGCAGGCCAAGGAGAGTGTTTAAATGTAAAATAGTGTGAAAGCTTCAAGGGGTAAGTTTTCCATCACTTTTGTAAAAAAAAAAAATCTCAGGATGCAGTACTACAGGGCAGCTGTAGCAGAAGAGTCAGAAGGAGATAAGTCCCAGGACTCTGTGGTTCCTACATGAACGACCAGTGGAAGAAGGAACAATCGACATGTTAAGCATGTGAGGCCCAGCCTATCCAGCATAACCGACCTCCTCAGTGTAGAGACTTTGTTAGGCTAAGAGCACAGGGTCTGAGGGCCACCTTCTCTGGGGTCGGTCTGACTGGCCAATGGAAAAGAGATGAGGGGAAAACTGAGTCCCACCTAAGGTCTTCTCCTTCTGAGGAAACGTTAAAGATTCAGCAGCACAGAGACAGAATTCTGAGAGCCAGAGGGGTACTAGGAGTTGTCCTAGTTCAGCCTCTCATTTAACAGAAGAGGAAACAGAGGCTCCAAGAGAGGAAGTGAATGTACTTGCTCAAGGTCCCAGGCCAATCTTTTAACTACTAGTGTTAGCTCCAGCTGGAAAGCTATTGGGGGCTTATTGAAAGCATTTCAAGAGATCTTAAAACCTGCTTGGGTCCATTCACTGTTGTCCCTTCTTTCCAGTGACTGGTTCCATTAAAAGCTTGACTGCAACTATTCTTTTTTGAGCTATTAGGAACGGTTTATCAGCTACCTGCCCTCTCGCATCCCTCCTTTTTTTTTTTTTTTTTTGAGTTGGAGTCTCACTCTGTCACCCAGACTGGAGTGCAGTGGCCGCTCCCGGCCACCGCAGCCTCGACCTGCTGGGCTCCGGCGATCCTTCTGCCTCAGCCTTCCAAGGAGCTGGAACTACAGGCGCGCGCTACCACACCCGGCTAGTTTAGTTTTTTTTTTTTTTTTTTTGAGTTGAAGTCTCACTCTGGCGCCCAGACTGGAGTGCAGTGGGCCGCTCCCAGCCACCGCAGCCTCGACCTGCTGGGCTCCGGCAATCCTTCCGCCTCAGCCTTCCAAGTAGCTGGAACTACAGGCGCGCGCTACCATGCCCAGCTAATTTTGATTTATTGTAGAGATGAGGTCTTGCCAAGTTGCCCAGGTGGGTCTCGAACCCGTGGGCTCAGGCAATCCACTCACCTCAGCCTCCCAAAGGCACAGGATTACAGGCTGAGCCACTGAGCCCGGCTTAGTTTTTTTATTTTTATTGTAGAGGTGAGGTCTCGCCAAGTTGCCCGGCGCATCCCTCTTTTTTAAAAGGATACATTCTCAGCTTCCAAGCATATTGTTTCCTAAAGGAAAGCCCTGGGGCTGAACTAGCACCAACTTCTCTGCCTGCCGCCCATGCCCATTTACTCAATCCTGGGCTGAACTCTAGACTCTCTGGCTCTGGGTTCAAAATCCTGACACTTCAGAGATAGTCTAAAGCTTGCAACCCAATTCCTTAAAAATATATTCCCCCACAGCCCTCAAATGCAGAGCCTATGCTGGGTTCATTTTTTTATTTTTTTTTAATCAATTTTTTTAAATGATATTGTGGGGTACAGTTAAGGGTTAGGTATACAATGCTGGGTTCATTTGTAGGGCTGGCAAGGTGAAATGAGCACAGGTTTTTGTTTTTGTTTTTGAGTTGGAGTCTCACTCCATCACCGAGGCTGGGGTACAGTGGATTACTTGTAGCCACCCTAGTATCGACCTGCTGTGCTCCAGCGATCCTTCCACTTCAGTCTTCCAAGTAGCCTGAATTACAGGCACGTGCTACTATGCCTGGCTAATTTTTAATTTATTGTAGAGATGAGGTCTTGCCAAGTTGCCCAGGCTGGTCTTGAACCCGTGGGCTCAGACAATCCACTCACCTGGTTCTCCCAAAGTGCTGGGATCATAGGCTGAGCCACCGAGCCTGGCCTGAGCACAGGTTTTAAAAGCCACCTAGCTGGGCACAGTGGTTCATGCCTGTAATCTCAGCACTTTGGGAGGCGGAGGCTAGAGGACTGCCTGAGCCCACAGGTTTGAGACATCATTCTGGGCAACTTGGTGAGACCTCGTCGCTACAATAAATAAAAAAATTAGCCAGGCGTGGTAGTGCACGCCTGTAGTTCTAGCTGAGGTAGGATTGCCTGAGCCCAGCAGGTAGAGGCTGTGGTGGCCGTAAGTGTGCCGCTATACTCTAGCCTGGGTGACAGTGAGACATCGACCTCCCACCCCCAAAAACTACTTAACCCTTATTTCCCTCGTGAGGAAACACTTGTCTGACAAAGGTTCTCATCTGGTTTAAATGTAAGAAAGTCAGGCCATGGCAGGCATTTTATAAATGCTAGATTTCTGATAAGGTGCTCTGATAAGCTAGATCTTCAATGGCCATAGTCTCTACCTGGAGCCCAGGCAGCATTGGGCATTTCTACCTTCCCAGGACAGTTGCCTGCCGTCTGCCCAGGGAGAGGTGGAGCTCACAGGAGCATTCAAGGTGTACAACCTGGGTCACTGTCTGGAGACTTTCTTAGAAGGCAGGGTTTAGGTGGTATAATTATTTTTGTACAATATGTGGCTCACCTATCAGTGTAGATAGGTCTAATAAAAGTCATGTGATACTAAAAGAAATGACAGCTCTGGGCAAAACAATAGAGACTTAAAAGTTGTGGAAATCAGTCAGGCTCGGTGGCTCAGCCTGTAATCCCAGCGCTTTGGGAGGCCGAGGTGAGTGGATTGCCTGAGCCCACGGGTTTGAGACCCGCCTGGGCAACTTGGTGAGACCACATCTCTACAATTAAAAAAAAAAATTAGCCAGGTGTGGTAGCACGTGCCTGTAGTTCCAACTACTTGGAAGGCTGAGGTGGAAGGATCGCCGGAGCCCAGCAAGTCGAGGCTGCAGTGGCTGGGAGCGGCCACTGCACTCCAGTCTGAGTGACAGAGTGAGATTCCAATTCAAAAAAAAAAAAAAGTTGTGGAAATCAGCGCCAGTGCAGTCGCTCACACCTGTAATCCTAGTACTTTGGAAGACCAAGGTGAGAGAACTGCCTGAGTCCAGGGGTTTGAGACCAGCCTGGGTAACTTGGTGAGAGCTCGTCTCTACAATAAATCAAAAAATTAGTTGAAAGCCAGGTTCAGTGGCTCAGCCTGTAATCCTGCACATTTGGGAGGCTGAGGTGAGTGGATTGCCTGAGCCCGCGGGTCCGAGACCCGCCTGGACAGCAAGACCTCATCTCTACAATAAATAAAAAAATCAGCAGGGCGTGGTAGCGCATGCCTGTAATTCCGGCTACTTGGAAGGTTGAGGCGGAAGGATCGCCGGAGCCCAGCAGGTCGAGTGGCCGGGAGTGGCCACTGCACTCCAGTCTGGATGACAGAGTGAGACTCCAACTCAAAAAAAAAAAAAAAAATTAGTTGGGCATGGTGGCATGCGCCTGTAGGTCCAGCTGTTTGGAAGTCTGAGGTGAAAGGATCCCCTGAGCCCAGCAAGTTGAGATTACAGTGGCCATGAGCGTGACACTACACTCCACTCTGGGCGACAGTAAGTCTCTGACTCAAAAAAAAAAAGTTGTGGAAATCATACATTGGAATAAGAAGTAAGGAGGGTTCCTGGCTGAGAGTTTCAGCCTCATATCCATCATGTCTCTTATGTCTATCTTCTCTCTTCTGTTCTCGGTCACTACCACTTCCCTTAGTTCTAGGTCCTATTACCTCTCGCTTTGCTGCCAAAGGCCCAGCTACATCCACCATCACCCATAGGGCCATAAGGCATTTACTAAACATAGACTGCATTATGTCATTCCTCTGCCTACAAAACAAACAACTCAGCTTCACAGTGAAGGCCCTTGTTAAACCGGCGTCAATTTACCTGTCTGATGTCACAATCTACTACTCTCCTGCCATGCAGTGCAGTCCAGATTTAATCACACTGAATCATTTCCTCTAGCTTGGATGTAGTTCTCTCACAGCTTTCTCTGTCCTCATCCCCCCTCGTCCTTTAAGACCCAACCTGCTCACTTTGGGAGGCTGAGGAGAGAGGATTGCCTGAGCAACTTGATGAGACCTCATGTCTACAATAAATCAAGAAAAAAAATTAGCCAGGCATGGTGGCACGCGCTTGTAGCTCCAGCTACTTGGAAGGATGAGGCGGAAGGATCCCCTGAGCCCAGCAGGTTAAGGCTGCAGTGGCCGTGAGCATGCCACTGCCCTCCAGCCTGGACAACAGAGTGAGACTCCAACTCAAAAAAAAAAAAAAAAAAAGACTAAGCCGGGCTCGGTGGCTCAGCCTGTAATCCTGTGCCTTTGGGAGGCTGAGGCGAGTGGATTGCCTGAGCCCGTGGGTTCGAGACCTGCCTGGGCAGCAAGACCTCATCTCTACAATAAATCAAAAAATCAGCCGGGTGTGGTAGCTGCATGCCTGTAATTCCGGCTACTTGGAAGGCTGAGGCGGAAGGATCGCCGGAGTCCAGCAGGTGGAGGCTGCGGTGGCCGGGAGCGGCCACTGCACTCCAGTCTGGGTGACAGAGTGAGACTCCAACTCAAAAAAAAAAAAAAGACTGCTCACTCAAGCCCTTACTCCTCCACAAATCCTTAATTTCTTTGCTCTTTTATGCTAGTACTTATCTGCCTCCTGACTTAATGTCATGTAAACACATCTGTCTCTGCTTGAAATATGTTGTTTCATCTTTACATCTTTGCTATAGAAGGCAGTAACAAATCATTTTAGAACTACACATGAAGAGATAGAGGGAATCTTAGAGAAAGGTTAGAATGAAGGGCAGAAGTACACCCACCTGTCTTTAACTTGCAGCAGGTAGCAGACCAAGCAGTAGCCAGCACAACTTTGTACAAAATTGCGCTGGGCACTGAGGAATGCCTCAGTGGTATAACTGCCATGCTCCTGTAGGAAGTAATCGAGCAAGGAGAGCTGTGACTGTTTCTTCACCTGGTGGATGGACACAGCGTTGACCACTGGTTCAATCATGCCACTGTCAGCCGAAATCACAAGAATCTTGTATGGCTTGATCCAAAGGGGCACTCGCTCCTGTTCCCAAATGGACTGCGAGGAGACATAGAGGTACTGGGATTCTCATCTTTCTCCAAACTAGAGGAGGAGGCTAAAATTGCCCCCTTTTCGTCAACTTCTCTCCTTGGTGGCATTGACTTCCAAGCCACCGAGATTCACTGATCCTACTGAGGACCAAGGAGTTTTGAAAGGAAGTCCAGGATCTGACAAAGTCAGGAGACTACACTCAGTGATATGTGGGAAAAGGTATTTTACAGGTAGAAAGTCCAAGAAAGGCAGGGAGAACAGGAAAACTCATTATCAATTCACAAGGAGGGAGAGTGGAAGCTATGAATAAAAGGATTTAGATCCAGAGAAAGCTCCTCTAGAAAATGAAAATATTTGTAACAGTATAAAGAACTGGATTAAACAAGCAAAGTTTCGTGCAGGTAATCAGCCCAAGGGGCTGAGAGGATCAATATTTCAGCACACTATAACCCACCTGCTGCAGACAACTTAGAAAGTTCTGATCTAAAGGACAAACGTAGCATCCTGTAAGTTCAGTGATCAGAACAGGGCAGGTGCAGTTCAAGAAAGGGCCAAAAGAGGCTGCTGTAGAGCTGTTCCTGTGGCTGCACTTCCCAGGGGAAGAGAGCACCAGCTTTAATCTGCTTCCAATTTAGCCCTGGACAGGAAGCGGGTCCCCAGCAGGGTTCTCTGCAGCACAACCTGTGTGGTCACCTCAGGTGGGACAGAGTTGGACTGAGTTCCCCTTCTTTCTCCTTCCCTTCTCTTACCTGCAGTTGCTTCAACACCTGGAAGGCCAGCAGCTCTTGCCGAAGGTCATCCCCACACTTGACAATGACTGACAGGAGCCGCCAATTGGGAAGATGACCATAGGGGGAGCCCTCTCTGATCCGCCTGTGAGGAGAGAAGTAAAGGGTGGCAAAGGGTAATGCCAGGGTGAGGACAGAGACACAGTTTCCACCAAAAATTCACAACAAACACCCCATAAGGCAAGGACTCAGATTGCCCGGGAGTCTGACGGATTTTCTGGAGACTGGTGGACAACAAAGAGGGTGCAGTGAGCACCTGCAAGTGCCTCCAAGCTTTGGGACGGGTCGAGAGACCACCCACCACCCAACTCACCGCACTTTCTCCTGCCAGGGCTCCTTGAGAGCAACTGCAGAAGGGTCTTCTGGGTCTCGTTTGAAGGCTGTGGGGGTATGAGCCAGTTGTTCTGAAAGGCGCCGTCTAGTGGGAGGAAAATACATCAGGTGCTTGGAGAAGCTACCCCAGGACTTCATGCTCCTGTCTATGCTGGCATTTCCTACACTGTCTCCTGGATTCTGGGCACACAGAGGTAGGAACCCAGGTCTAGAAGGAGTCATTGAAGGAAACATAGCCAGTGACATGTTTTTGCTAACTTGGTGGTTAGTGAATGCATCAAAATGCAGATTACCAGGCCCACCTATTCCTCTACCAAGATTGATTCAGAATGGGGTATGACTACACAATCTGCATTTCAACAAGGTCTCCTCCCTTTCCCTTGATTCTGACACACTTCAAGACCCCACTTTGAGAAATACTGCTCGCATTCCTTCTTCTGGTGCTTTTATCCCTTTGGAGTTCCTCTAACATTCAATTTCCTTTTGTAGTAGCCCAAGTAATTTCTCAGCTACACCCTCACTGCCTCAAGTTTGGAGGCCTTAGGACAAAGATCAACTAAGGAGAGAAAAGGGAAAGACACAGGCTGACAAGAGATGGTTACGACGGAGAGGAAGGAGACAAAGAGACAGACAGTGCCCGGAAGAGGGAAGAAAAATGAAGGGCAACATGATCTAGCCATACCGGATATCCCCTGCTGCAATGAACACAGGCTCCTTGCTCTCCTGGCTGGTGATGCTGTCCACGGAGAACTGGGATATGTTGTCACAACTGTTGGTGTGCACTTCAGGGAGCTAGGGAGAGCAGGGGAGTGCTGGTCAGAAGTGCTAGGCACAGGTCTCCCTTCTTCCACCTCCTGCTGCTTGCCATCGCTATGGCATGTTCGTCCTTCCCTTCCAAACTCTGCTCCAAAAAGCCTCCTCCAGTGATACACCACATAGACCCTAGAGCAGTGTTTCTCAAAGTGTGAACTGTTTGTATCAGAAATACCTAGGATGTTTGCAAGAATGCAGACTCCCAGGCCCCACCATCGCTCTGATTTAGAATGACTGGGAAAGAGATGTGAAAGTGTACATTTTTAACAAGTTCTCCAGAAGGCTCCCAATACACTAAAGTTTGCAAATCACTGCTATGATCTTCAGGAAGCCTGAATGTTCAGCCTCAGACTGAGAGCCCCTCAACATTAGGGATGCATTCTCCCTTAGGGCCCAGAGCTGACTAGATCTTTCAGACTATTTCTTCAGTCCAAGTCATTCAGTCCTATCTTCCCATCTCTCTCTCACTATAGAATATTCTACCAGACCTCAAGGCCCATGTCAAGCTCCTTCTCTCCTTCCTTTGTACTGGAGCATTTCTCAACTCCATTTGTCACCTAGTGCATAGTGTCTTCTTGTATATCTCAACTTTTTTTTCTTAAATGTTTGTATCTAATTTCCCCAATTGGACTGTAAGCTCAAAGACAGAGATCCTGTCGTTTCATAAAGTGAAATTTGGCTGTGCTAATGGCTCTACATAAAATCTTACCCTGGCTCGTTGTGACCCTAGAATAAAGATCAAGTGTTGAAATTTCCTCGTCTTACAGGGTCCTTCCTACAGTTTGGCCTGTGCCAACCTCTCCAGCCTCGTTTTTCACTTCTCACCTCACACCCTCACATCACATCCAGACAAAATTTCTCAGTTCCTATAATGCGCCAAGCTCCCTCTTATCTCCTTGTCTTTGCACACGCTATTCACTCTGTCCAAAATACTCTGTGCCCAGCTAATTCCTACTCATGCTTCAGGCCTCAGTTGAGATATTACTTCTTCCAGGATATCTTTTGTGATTCCTACCCCAAGTCTGGAGTGAGCACCACCCCCACCCTTGGGTGCTCCTATAATGTCCTATCCTCTACCACAGCTTAAATCACACCACACTACAACTACCTGCTTACTGGTTGTTCTTTTTCCTATTAGGTCATGAACTCCTCCCGCAGGCAGGGACCAAGTCTGCTCACTAGCACACAACGTGCACATGGAAGGCCCTCAATAAATATTTCTTGAGTTAATAACGTATGACTTATCCTTCTCTGCTATCCTAAGACAACTTTATATAGCAGGTATTTAATAAATACTTTCATTACATTTCCCTCACTCCCCTGGGCCTAAACGTTCCTTTTTATATTCAGCATGAATTCCTTTGCAGGAGAATGTGCTCTACCACGTCTATTCCAGACTCAGTCTGCTCAGAGCTGTATCCCTCATGTCCCTCACCACTCATCGGGTACTTGCCTCACCTTGCCTTGGGGTGTGCTCTCTTGTTTCAAATATACTGAAAGCTCCTGAAGGGCAGATGCTGTGCCCCAGTGTTACCTCCTTGGGGCTCCCTCACCTCCACTTGCAGCTCGCCTATGTCATCCACTGACCAGGCCTCGTCATCGTTGTCGTAGTTGGGCACAGTGCTGAAGCTGCCAGCCCGCTGCTCATGCGTGATACCACACTCGGGCAGGTTCTCTACAGACCGTGTACTCCGAATTCTGTTCTCAGGGATCCGGGCAGGGACACTGGTGGTGTCAAAGTTTTCACATTCAAGGACTTCCACATAGATCAGGTAGGGAGCCTGGGGTGGGAGTGAGAATAGTACTCGCAACTTATCTCCACCACTCTTCCCCACTCTGTTAATACAGTTCTTTCTGTTGCTCACTTCCAGCTCTAACTTTCATCCATCAGTCTCCTGACACTATGAATACCATATTTAGGGCAGACACGTGTCCTATGATCACCAATATAAAGAATGTGGGAGCTGGTGGCTCACTCATGTAATCCCAGTACTTTGGGCCAAACCACCCCAGACTATCAACGATAGCCAGCAAGAGGCCTAGATGCCTCTGTGGGCTTGTCCTAAAGACAGGGCCCCGGGGGCTACAGTGGACAAAAAGACTGGGACAAAGCTGGGCACTGTCTGAAGGAGGCATCTAGTCTTCAATATTTCCTCTGAAAGAAAAATCTGAACCATTAGTACTCATTCCAACCAGCAGACAAATTCAGCTATTCCAGAGAGAATTAGGCATCCTTCCCTCCTTCTGTCTACCTGCTCAGATCAGAAAAGATCTTAGAACAAAACACTTCCCTAACCTCATGGCTGCTGTACCTGGAAAGCCTAAGAGTTACAGAAGAGCTGGAAAAGAGCAACCAATGACTGAGGAGGAGGGAGGGAGAAGAATTTTCCTGAGATACAGGAAGAGGTACACTGAAAAGCATAGGCTTTGTTGGTCCAGAAAAACAAAGCCTAAGAAGGGTGACAGGAGGGCCCTGAGTCACAATAGCACTGAGGTTGACACATGCATCATGAACTATCAATGGAGTCTATGATGTTTGTGGGGACATCCCTGGGCATACACACAGACCCTGGACAATCATGGGAGTAGTGTCATGTCAAGGGTAGGGGCTTGGGCCAGAGTCTACCTACCTTGTCCTTGGAGTTAAGGACAACAGCCTGTGTGTGGGGCACACGGACCACGTGGTGGTCAAACCCAGCGGTGGGTAGCCAGACGCGGGCGGGGAGCTTATGGTTGAGCAGGGAGAGCTCTGAGATCAGCCGCTGTGTTTTCTGCTCTTTGGTGGGGAGCGTGGCCAGCCGCTTGCCAATTGCCATCAGGGACTTGATGAATTCTCGCTCAGGAGCCAGGCGAACAGGCTACAGAGGATTTGGGTAAAACAAAAGATGGTAAAGAAACCATAGGAAAAAGTGGCCCACCTACTTAATCACTCCTGGCCATGCAGGCCAGGGATCCGTGTCTGGAGAACTCCAGGGAAGGAGCTACCATCTGGTTCTAGTAAGCTATTCTACCCCACCCCTCACAGCTTGAACTGAGAACAGCCCACACATTCCTTCTGCACAGGCTACTTCTTAAAGATGAGAGGGGAGCATGAATCCAGGTCACTGGGATGCACCCCTCTTCTCTTGGACTTGAGTTCCTAAAGGACTGTCCCAAGGCTTCAGAATGGGAAAGGGGACAACATCCAGAGAGGTTAGCCAGGGCTCCAGAGGGAAGAGTTGCTTACACCTGAAGTGCTTCACCCTTCTCTAGAACAGCGTTGTCCCTCTCCCCAGCTGGATTCTTTGGCTGGCTCTCTGCTGAGGGGCTCTGCCAGGGCCCACAAGGCTAGGGAAGGGAGCTCCAAGTCAACATCTCCCCTTTCAAAGAAGGAAGATGCTCTTCATTCAAATTACTTCTGTTGCTATCCAAGGTAGTCCCCTGTGCATCCCAGTCTCTTACAAGGAATCAATGCACATGCAGGGGATGGAAAGAGGATGAGCAGACTTTGCATTCATGAGGCAACAATGAAGGAGAAAGAAAAAGCAGATGGAGAGAGGGAGGTGGATGAAGAAAGCAACAGCTCCTTTCAGTCTCTGATGACCCTGAAAGCCTCTTTCAGTGACTCCTCCCTGGATCCTCTTGCCCTACCTCTCAGTGACTAGGCTCCCCATATTAGTTTCCTGCTATGAGTTTGGCTCTTTGAGCTGGGCACTTCAGTCATTCCCAGAAAAGGCAAAGTCAGTCTAGGGAGTCAGGTGGGTATGGAGAAAAAGATGGCCTCAGTAAGGCATGAAGGAGGTCTCTTTTCCCAGTCTAAGGCTTTCTACATAAGAAGCATTTTATCAAGAAAGCCACCCAACTCTCCATCCCATTGCCCCTCAGTTAGATAAGAACAGCATCTCCTCCTCTTATAGAAAGAGCATTTCACTCACCAGACTTTTCTCTCCCTTTCTGTGTCTTACTTAGTTTCCTTACTGAGAATTTCTACCCTTATTCCCTCACACTGCAAAAAAAGAGCTTCTTTTGAAAACTAGGCAGTATCAGGTCTGTCTCTGCATGTGTAACAGAGCCAAGGTTTAAAGGAAAAGCTCATCTCAACCTCTATCCCGCGAGGGCTGGCTCAGAGTGTCACACAGGTAATTAAATAGGGTATCTGTATCAGTCAGGAATGCTTTAGGTTTAAAAGATATACAGAAAAGAGAGAAAGAAAAGGGAAACAACAGAATCAGGTTTCTATGGTCCCTGGAAATATCCTGGGGGTCTAACAGAAAAAGAGAAAGAAAAGAAGAAGAAATTGTAAGACTCACTCCTTCCTTCATCCTGATCCCCTAATCAGTCCACTCAGGTGGCAAATGGTCACTATCTCAAGGACCCTTCACCCCAACCAATTCACAGTCATCTCAGGTTAGAAAAGGCAGAATTCCTTCCCATCTTCAAGTCAGCATTTGGGTTAGGGGCCCCTAAGTTGTGTGAATGTGTTGGAAATGTGACCCCTGGCCTCAAGAGAGAGGCTCTACCTCATGGGAGGAGAAAGGAATTGTGATAGAAAGGGGATTAGCACAGAACACAGAAACTGATTGGGGAGACAAATCAAAAATAAGATGTAAAAAGATCATTCAAACTCCCAGAGGGTCCTGCATTTCCTCTCACGTCTCTGCCCAGCAGCAAGGTCTAAGACCCTGTGGGACAAGAGGGTCAGGGGTTAGTCCAGAGGGAACAAGAAAGGAGAAAGGGGATTAGGGAACGTCCTGGGCAGTGAGCTGGAAAAGGGAAGAACTCAGACCTGGAAAAAGGGTGGTTGAAGTTAAAAAAGAAAGCCAGTTGTGGGAGGCAAAACTTTCCTTCAGGCCAAGTCCTGTTTATATTTGGAGTCAGCTCACCAGCATAGGGCCTAGCATTTAGAAGACTCTGAATAAATATTTGATAATCTGATGGCAGAAGCCATGGGGAAAGGGTTCTGGGTGGGAGAAACAGGATCCTGGGGGTTTGTGCCAGGCAGTTCTTGGCTCCAGTCCAGGAGTGAATTCTACCTCTCTCCCAGCTGTTTGTTCCAGACACCCAGGAGCACTGGGGGCTGAGGAGCACTGTATCCCAACTATCTCGGAGAAGAGGATCAACTGAGCTCATCTCAGCCTGGGCTCAGGGCATCTGCAGCAAAGGACAGGGAACTCCTCCAGATCTGGGAGGTCTGAGCGGGAGGAGCTGATCCCCAGGAAGAAAAGGGCCTTTTATCTCCAGCTTTGGCCTGGGGGCTCAGAAGACCTGGGGACGGAGAGGAAATGCGGCCATGGGGGGAGCCTGCCACCCAGTCCCAGCCTGGCCCCACTTACGGAACTGAATGAATTATCAATACTCTCGGTGCTGGAGGAGAGCTCCTGGGAAAGGGCCAGAGGGCAAAGGGAGAAGGAGGGGGTGGGGGGGGAGAGAGACAAAGCAAAGAATTTAGCTCCAATTTGGATCATAACTGCTTCTCTCATGAAGCTCTACCTTTCTGTTTTAATATAAGAGAGTCAACTCAGAAACGCCCCTTGCCCAGATCTTGACACTTATGGGAGATGCTGGAAGACCAGCTTGGATTCTGCAGTCAGAAGCGTTGAAGGGACAAAGAAGCCTCTGCTTTTCACTTTATCCCCTTCTATTCTCGCCTGATAAGTCTTTCTAGAACAAAATGTTAAAGCCGGGTCCCTAGGGCAGTAACTGTACTACCAAGCTTCCTTGCTCTTTCTCTTCACCCACTCACACGCTTTCAACCAAATCCTTCTTGGGGACCGCCACAGAAGGACTGGATTTAATAGGCTGCATGATCTCCATACTGGAAACCCCAGGGGGAAGAAGAGTTAAACTTTCAGAGTCAGGCATACCACTTCTCTAAACAGCCTCACTATCCCCCTGGGAAGCTGAATCTCAACCTTGACCCTGTGTGACAAAAAGCATCCCACACCTATGAACCTGAAAGCTCTGAGCTAGATGCTGGAGGGAGTAAAGGATAACTCAATCTTTTTTTTCTGAGTTGGAATCTCACTCTGTCACTCAGGCTGAAGTGCAGTGGCAGGCTCACAACCACCGTAGCCTAGAGCCACTGGGCTCAGGTGATCCTTCCGCCTCAGCCTTCTAAGTAGCTGGAACTACAGGCATGTGCCACCATGATTTGATTTATTGTAGACATGAGGTCTCACCAAGTTGCCCAGGCTGGTCTCGAACCTGTAGGCTCAGGCAATCTTCTCACCCTGGACTTCCAAAGTGCTGGGATTATAGGCGTGAGCCACTGTGCCCAGCCTAACTCAATCTTATATCTACCAAACCTCCATAGGCTTCCCATCAGGTTACTCTACATGAAACTCAATATATTACAATTTTTTGACAAACATTGGGGAGTTAGGTCATAACTAAATCCACCTGAGAAAGGTGACTAGTTGAGCTGAACAGTAGCTGTCCTACTTCCAGCCCAGAGGACTTATCTAAATATCACCCTATTCCTGTGTCTTACTGGTGTCCATGAGAAAAACAGGGGAAAGAGATGGTGGTAAAACCCTTATTTGGCAGTTCTGTGGCAATGCTCATGCACAGGGACCATCCTGGGTTCTGTCCAACAAGGTTCACAGTCCTGGGGGTTGGGGGGGGCGAGGGGAACAGCCAGCTGGATTTAAGAGACAAAGTCCTGGGAGTTCCCAGTGCAGAAGGGCAGTAATCACTGAGCCTCTACTCTGGAATCTGCATTTTAAGTTATCTACTTGATTTGGTCTGTTTTTGTTTTTGTTGGAGTCTCACTCTGTTCCCCTGGCTGGAGTGCAGTGGCACACTCCCGGCCACCACAGCCTCAACCTGCTGGGCTCCAGCTATTCTTACGCCTCAGCCTTTCAAGTAGCTGGAACTACAGGCACGCGCTACCACGCCCAGCTCATTTTTGATTTATTGTAGAGATGAGGTCTTGCCAAGTTGTCCAGGTTGGTCTTGAACCCCTTGGCTAATTCAGTCTTTTTTTTTTTTTTGAGTTGGAGTATCACTCTGTCGCCCAGACTGGAGTGCAGTGGCAGCTCCCGGCCACCGCGGCCTCGACCTGATGGGCTTCGGCGATCCTTCCGCCTCAGCCTTCTGAGTCACCGGAACTACAGGCGTGCGCTACCATGCCCGGCTAATTTTTGATTTATTGTAGAGATGAGGTCTCGCCAAGTTGCCCAGGCGGGTCTCGAACCCTCGGGCTCAGGCAATCCACTCACCTCAGGCAATCCACTCTCCCAAAGCGTGGGATTCCAGGCTGAGTCACCAAGCCTGGCTTAATTCAGTCTTAAATGGTTTAAGTTCAGTTCCAGCTGGAGGTCCTACAGTCAGGTCCTTTCTTGAAGAATCTGGACAGGAGCACTTTGAGGGAGAAGCTGCCCTAGGGAAACACTCCCCTAAGGCACACACTCTTCCATTTGGAAGGGAGAATTAGTGCAGTGGATGCCAAGTTCAATTTCTGCCTAACAGCTGGTTGGGGAAGGAACAGCAGCCAGGACATTGGCTTCACCAGAAACACTCCAGCTGATTCTCTCAGATAGGTCCTGCCTGACTCATTAACAGCCTCGGGGGAAGGGAGGTATATCATGACCTGCTCCCTGGGCTTGAGTCACTCATGCTGAGTCAGTTCCAGAGAGTAAAGCTGAGGCCAAGAAGCTGACATCACATTGTATCAGGCTGGAAGGCCCACTGGGGCTTCCAGTGTGACACACAGCAGATTTCTCTGTACAAAGGTTGCAGTCCCAAAAAGACAAAGCTAATCTACTAAGAGTGTCATTATGTGGGGCAGGGTGTGGGGTGGGGGTGGAACCTAAATCACTCTCTGCTCCCTGCACCCCATTCAAGGCCCAAATACTTGACCATTTGGTGCGTGAGCAGAGTTCCCTGACTAGGCTATAAAATTTCTTTGAAGGAGTAGGCTTTGGGGGGTGGAAGGGGAATGAATGGCAGAAGAGGGGAGAAATCAGTGCTAGAGCCCCCTGGTTGTTGGGCAGAGTGTAAGGGATTCCTCATGGAAAGAAACAGAGTCATCTGTCAGATCTGGGCAGAGAGGAGTTGTGCAGAGTCCCCAGGCAGGAGGAGAATCATATACAGTCCCCAGGCCTCTTCCTTGAGGCCTCACCTCACCTCCGGAGCTCCCCTGCTGGTGGTAGGAGTACTGGATTAAACTCAAACATAAAAGGAAAGCAAGAGACAGCCTTCTGAAGTGTCTCTGCTCAGTCCTTAGGAAATTCAGTGCCTCGTTTTAGTAAGCTGTATACTTCCTGCTTTTAGCAAGAAACAGCTTTTCGAGACACTCATAAACTACACAGTTCCCTAAACACTGGGGTTTTCATAGTACCTTATACATTCCTAGAAGGAAGGACGGTGTTTTATCCTTCATCCTCCACAGCCTCCAGCACGCTGGAACAACTTCAGTAACTATTTGTTGAATGAAAGAATGTTGCTCGACAGGGAGAAGGAGGAACAGAATGAAAATCAATTCCCTTGGTATTTGGAAGAAAGGCCCTGATAAATGTATCCTCAAAATGCCAAAGGGGTTGGGAGAGACCCCTGTGCTGTAAATGCCAGTGCTTAGAAACCTAGTGATATTCATATTTATTTTCTGTCTCTCTTTCTTGGTCTTCCATTTTCTGAGGAGTCATAATGGATTCAGGTGTCTCATTCTGCCAGCATCAGATAACCTAGGAGTGCCTAGGGACACAGTATCTTCTTCCTTTCTGAGATCTAGTGACCCAAGATAAGGAGTCAGATGGGAAGAATTGCAGCTGGAGAACCCACCCTAGCGGATTTAAAAGCATTCACAGAATACCCGCCTCTTGGTGTCATTCAAAATCTCATTCTGGAGTAGGAGTTAGATGCAAGGATGAGAGACCAAGGATAACTGAGTAAGAAAAGCCCCTAGGCCTTAGTTTTTTTGGTCCTAAAATGAGGATTACAAAATGGATATAGAAAAGAGTTAAGATTGCCAAAAGGCACTAAGGAATTCACTTCCAGTTAATCACTCTCATACTGCTACAGGTTTGACCCCAAGATGAGACAGCTCTCAAGCTCTTCACGACCTTAGTTCTACCAGAATCTAGATGGATCTTCTTGCTCCACAACAACCCCCCTTCATGGCCCTCGGCTCTGCTGCCAAGCTCAACCAGAAACGAACATGGTCCATTCTGGTTCTGAAAGCGTGGGCTTTGCCTGTGTATGAATGTGGAATGTTAGATGGCCACCACCTGGGCCATTCTTCTCCAAATGGCCTGTGATGGCTGGGCACCCGGGGAAGTAAATGTTGAGAAACCACCAGGGCAGCTCAGCTGAATGATTATGGACACCAGCTGTAGATTGAGTCCTGGTCTGACATTCACCAGTTGAGAGACCTTGAGTAAATCATCTAACCTCTCTAAGGCTCAGTTTCCTTGCTGGTAAAATAATACCTATCTCTTAGGGTTGCTGTCAGGATTAAGTATAAAGTACTTGGCGTGATGCCTGACACATAATAAATGCTCAATAAATGTAAGCACTTTTAGCTTTACCATCATTACATTATCATAATACCAGATTTCCAGAGAGAACAGGCTCTGTCGTCTCCCCTCCCTCTTGCCTTTTCCCTTCCTGAGTCACTCTGACCTCCCTCTACTTGAAAGAAGTCCCATTGTATCAAAAATGTGGGTGGGTTATGTGCCCTACAGAGGCAGATGCCAGGACCGTGGCTATACACATTTTCCTACAAGTGCAAATTCCTCGTTTTTTTCTCACTTCTTTTCTAGGCTGGGCTGGTAGCCAGGATGGGAGCCTGGCCAGTGGTGAGTCAGAAACGAGGACTGGGGCACCATTGTCTGGCTAGGACACCAGGTCAACGATGCTTGGTTGACCCCTGGACAACTTTTCTTGCTATCTGTCCCGATGTGGAGTGGAGGGTGGGTATAACCTACTGATATGCTCATCTACTCCCTGCTCTGTATGCTAAACTGGAATACCCCCAATTGCTGCTATAGCTTCCTTTTCTTCCTAGCCTCCAAGTCCTTGCCTAGGCACAAGATTTACTCTATATATCTCATACTAAGATTGCTTCTCTCTTCCCTTTGTGTGTCTTCCAAATGATATGGGAAAGATACCAGCAAGGCACTCTTCCCTGCAAGGCAAGGCAGGCAGGCAGGAGAGCATTCTGCAGATGCCTCAGTGATAAAGGATGAACCTTACCTTTATGTCAACAAAAGGCAGGATCTTCAAGGGGTAGGGAAAAGGGATTATGAGGAGGAGCGGTAGGGAGAATGAAGCTGATATTCTAACATCTCCCCTTCCCCGGCATACACAAAGACAAAAGCACCTTTTCCTTTCCCAGGGGTGCTGCTCTGAGAGGCTCTGGTAGCTACCTCAGGTCTCAAGTCAGGGTGGGGAGGGCCTCTGTCATAGTTCCCAGTAGGTAGCTAATGGAATGACAGTGCAGTTCAGTAAAAACAATTTTGGACAGAGTCAGGAGTATTGGCCTTGTCATTAGCTATCTGACCTGAGGCAAGTCACTCTATCTCCCTGAGTCTCTGAGTTCTTCTCTGCAAAAGGAGGCAGTTGGAAAACATGAATTCTAAGGTCTTTTTCCATTCTAACATTCCATGCTTTTATCAGTGAAATGAAACAGAGGGAAGGACAGAAAGGACACAGTTATCCTCTGTAAGACTTCCTGTCTCCATGCAGCCCTCTGCCACTTTGCCTCTTGGTCCCCCCAGAAATTTACCTCATCCTCATTCTCCACTTTAGGGTTGCTGGCTGTTCGTTTCAGGTTGCTGCTGAGACTTATGCTGGCGGTAGCATCTGACTTAGAGCGCTGGTGAGTCCTTTTGGAGGGAGACAGCCCTGTGTCAGGGGCTGGGCTCAAGGAGGGCAGCTCCCTCTTTCGGTGAGCTGGCTTCAGCTCATCTGAGAGGATCAGCTTCCGTAGCTTGGTCCCACGGGAGTGTCGTTGAGTGGAAATGTGCATGTCTGAAGAGTAGGCCCCCAGCAACAGGGCACACTGGAGGGAAAAGTTAATGCTCTGGCGGCAACGGTGGACTATGTAGGGCTTAATGGCATCACCCACGTCCTCATCCATGTGGATGTACATGTTAAGCAACTGGGGCAGATAGAAGTCCACGTCCTCATTGCGAAAGCAGAAGAGCCGGTTGCCGATGTAGGCTTGCACTCCAGGCTCTTTGGAGTTATACAGGTATGAAATGGCCATGGAGATGTCAAATAGTTTTGACTCAAACAGCCTCAGCAGCCAAGACTGTTTAGCTGAGTTGTTCTGCCGCCTCCTTCTTGCTCCTTTGGCTGTGCCCGAGGCCACAGTGGCCCCCATCTCATCTTCCTCCTCCCTGATCTGGGCAGGAGGATCATCTAGGCAACGAATCTCACTGTCCACACCATCCCCATTGACCAACTCCAGCGGGGTGCCTCTGCTAGAAATGGCCACACCTCCATGCAAAAGCTTGACTTTCTCCAACACCTCCTGGCAGGCCTTCTGGGCCACCTCAGGGTCAATCACTGATAGTTCCCCGACCCCCTCGGTGATGACACTTAGCAAGGATCCCCCATTATTCCCTGGTGGGCCAGGAGTGGGCTCAGAAGTTGACTTCAGCGGGGTAGGCTCCACTACTGTGTCTCCCATGGCCACAGCCAGACTTCGAGCTTCCAAGCTATAGAAGGAAGGAGGGAGAAAGGAATAGAAAGGGAGACACATACACACACTGGTTAGTAGTGCTATCCTCAAGTCTTTCCTTCACCATGAAACCTTCCCAGGCACTTCCTCTTTTTGTCTTCCTGAACTCCTTCAAAATCAGATGAGAAGTCATCCCCTCCCAGAAAGCTTTCCCTGACTACTCCACTTCTTCCTCTTTTTTTTTTTTTTTTTGAGTGGGAGTCTCCCTCTTTCGCCCAGACTGGAGTGCAGTGGCCGCTCCCGGCCACTGCAGCCTCGACCTGCTGGGCTCCGGCGATCCTTCCGCCTCAGCCTTCCAAGTAGCTGGAACTACAGGTGAACGCTACCACGCCCAGCTAATTTTTTTTATTTATTGGAGAGATGAGGTCTCGCCTGCCCAGGTGGGTCTTGAACCCACGGGCTCAGGCAATCCACTCACCTCGCCTCCCAAAGGCGCGGGATTACAGGCTGAACCACCGAGCCCAGCAACTACTCCACTTCTAATCACTATAATACTTTATGTCTTCCGCACTTAATTACTTGGCTTAGCCTCTGTTTTTAGCTGTTATATGTGAAATGCTGCTTTGCACGTGTTATATAGAAACCTCAGGTAGACTGAGAAGAAATTTGAGTCTTATTCCCTCATCCCTAACTCTTCAAATACTTTTCTATCCTCTTGTTCTTCCCAGCTCCCTTTAAATGCCTGTCATAACCTTTTTCTTTTCCTCTTTAAGCTGTATTTCCTTACTTATGTAACATTCCACACACAGGTTCTGATCATCTCACCTTCATTTAATATTAAAGTCTTGCTGGGTGCGGTGGCTCACGCCTGTAATCCTAGAACTTTGGGAAGCAGAGGCAAGAGGACTGCCTGAGCCCAGGGGTGGGAGACTAGTCAGGGCAGCATGACAAGACCTTGTATCTACAATAAATCAAAATATTAGCCAGGCATGGTGGCACATGCCTGTAGTTCCAGCTTGGTAGGCTGAAGTGGAAGGATCGCCTGAACCCAGCAGGTTGAGGCTACGGTGGCCGTGAGCATGCCACTATATTCCAGCCTGGGTGACAGAGTGAGATTCCAACTCAAATAAACAAAAAAAAAGTCTTGATGTATTTCTCTAGTACAGATATTTCCTTACCTTCCCTTTTAGACTCAAAGTTGCCAGGGAATCAAGGCCAGCAAACACCATGCCAGGTTTCACTCAGAAGACAGCACTAAAACAACCATCATCAACCTTGCTGAAGTTGTGCCATTTCTCTGGTTGTCTGATTTCATGACATCCACCCTCTTTCTCCAGTGCTGTGGCAGCTGATGGATAGCAGAAAGGGCCCTGGACTTATAGGCAAATAGGCTAGAGTTCAAAATTCTCACTCTGTCTTTATGAGATGTGCAAGCTAATGTAAGCCATGTATCTTCAACTGTAAATTGGGAAAAAAATACTTCTCATTGTTGCTGTGTGGAACAAATAACTCCATGTGTGTAAAAAGATCTAGTACAGTCTCTGGTACCAAGTAGTACTTAATAAATGCTAGATGGATCTTAATCATGTAAAAGGTTAGTATACTATGTGTATGTGTGTGTAATATAAAACTGACATTGTTTTATGAGGAAAATGAATTAGAGTTACACTTGTTTAAAAATCTTCCACACACTGATGGCAGCCTTCTCCGGCCCAGACACTACTTTCCCCATTATCACACACATGCTGTGAGAAGTCAAAAAGAAATCAGGCTAGAACTCAGATTTAGAACTTCCAAAGAACAGGGAGGATCAAGAGTCATATAATTAAGAACTCCCCCTGGAGGGACTCTTGAAGGAAATTCAGTAGAGTATTCCACTGACAAAAGCCATTGCCCTCTAGCAGCGATTCTTCAGAGCCTCACCAAATCCAGATCAGGAGAATCAGTGCAAAACAGGAGGATATTTCACCAGATCAACCTGGCTCCAGGTTAGAAACAGAAATGGAGACACATACACACACTGGTTAGTAGTGCTATCCTCAGGTCTTTCCTTTGCCATGAAACCTTCCCAGGCACTTCCTCTTTTTGTCTTCCTGGACTCCTTCAAAATCAGATGAGACATCTGGTTATAACTAACAAAAGATACAGAGGTCTTTTCACAAAAACACAGAGTGAGCCTAAGACACACTCAGGAGCTTGAGCACGAGGAAGGCTTTTGCAGAGCAGAAATGCAGGTAATTTCCAAATACTAGTGACATCACCTCCAACTCTGGTAACTCTGGGTACACGTACTTTGGCTAGGTAGAAGAAAAAGGCCCACAGATTCTCTAGTCACTCTGGGAGGCTGTTTCCCACCACCACCCTTCCAGTGCCTCTTGCTGCACCTCCGAAATGCTAAGAGTCAAGGTTACTTTGATCTGTCCAATATCATATAATCCAGCTCCTATTTCCCAGCAGTCACCAATAAAGTCCCACAAATAAACAGATGGGGAACTGTTCTGTTCTCAGAGATCACCAAAAAAGGCTATATCAGTTTATCTACATCTCCCAACTCTGTCAAGCAAGAAGTTCATTCCTGAATTTAGTAGCCTTCATGCAGCTTGAGTTCAGTATTGGTAAAAACGTGAAAAAAAACTCTTTCACTATTCTCTCTCCCAAAATTAGGCAGTGCCCTCTGAGCAGCATGGCTGACTATATGGATCTGTCTCTACTTGCAACTACAGGTTGCATGGGAATAATAAGAAGGAAGCTTTAATCATTCCCTGCCACACCTTCATAGGGCACTTTCATCAGAGGGTCACCATAATTCAACTGAGACCACTATCTTTTGGGTCTGCTTAGAGACTCACATGTTAGTCCAATCATCCTATACAATAAATTCTTTTTCTCAGTCTCTCTATGCTTGGTACATTCTTTCTTTTTCCTCTACTCCAGAGACTTCTTTTTTTTTTTTTTTTGACTCAGAGTCTCTCTGTCACCTAGGCTGGAGTGCAGTGGTATGCTCACAGGTACCACAGCCTCGACTTGCTGGATTCAGGTGATCCTGCCACTCCAGCCTTCCAAGTAGCTGGAACCACAGGCACATGCCACCATGCCTGGCTAATATTTTGATTTATTATAGAGATGAGGTCTTACCAAGTTGCCCAGGCTGGTCTTGAACCCTTGGGCTCAGGTAATCCTCTTGCCTACACTTCCCAAAGTGCTGGGATCACAGGTGTGAGCCAATGAATCTGGCAACTCCAGAGATTTCTAAGTCACTGAAAGTTCCCAAAAGCCCACTTTTCAAAACTTTCAAGGGAAATGAAGTTCAGACGTTCTCTTACGTATGATGTCTCAGACCTCACTAAGAAATCTGGCAGATGCCTGCCCCAATTAATTACAATTAGAATCATTACTGGTACCAAGAAGGTAAGTAAGGATATCATCACCTCTTGTATCCCATAGGCAAAAGAAGATTCCCAGGGCTCAGCTTAAAATGCTCTATCATAGCATTCAGAGGACTTTGCCATGGACAGACTCCCAGACTTGGCAGCCTTTACTCCACAGGGAACCAGACAATGTCAAGAGATCCAGGAACACCAGACTCTTTTCCTATATAAGCAGCTCTGCCACCAGAAACCAACAAGCTGGAGCTGGGCCTCCCTCCTGGCCTCTCAGAATTAGGGACTGCCTATATCTGAAGCAAGTCATAGGGAGAAGGAGGTATTGAAGGGAATAGTGTAAGACTGTTTCAGCAATTCAGACAATAAGAAATAGGAAGAGGATTCTCGAAAACCTAAATCCAGATATGGTCCCGATGTCAGTTTATTATTTTCAAATGCAAATAAAATATATCTTTTTCTTTTTTTGAGTTGGAGTCTCACTCTCACCCATACTGGAGTGCAGTGCCCGCTCCCGGCCACTGCAGCCTCGACCTGCTGGGCTCCGGCGATCCTTCCACCTCAGCCTTCCAAGTAGCTGGAACTACAGGCATGCGTTACCATGCCCAGCTAATTTTTGATTTATTGTAGAGATGAGGTCTCGCCAAGTTGTCCAGGCAGGTCTCGAACAGGCAATTCACTCACCTCAGCCTCCCAAAGTGATGGGATTACAGGCTGAGCCACCGAGCCCAGCTAAAATATATCTTTGAGGGTAACCATTCTAAAGAAAGTGAAAGGACTGGAAAGTGAAAAAAGAGCAGGAACAAGTCCTATGCTCAACACCCTTCCCCTTGTAAGTCAGAGGAATAAGAAAAAAGTAACAGAAGAAAATTCAAACCTTTAATATCAAACGACTCCTCTGGCCTTCAAGGACGTTCAGACAACTGAGGCTCCAGGATTTACATTAGGAGCCTAAACTCTCCTTTCAGATAGACTGGAAGGGAGATGGAAGAGGCCTCCTCTGCCCCAGCCTAGTAGCTGGCCCCTAGGAAAGTGGGTTGGGCATAGGGGGAGTGTTGACAACTGACTGGGTTCCATAGCTCCTAGGCACAGCAGACAACCCTGGTCTGAGCATCAGGGGTTGTGAAAGGTCAGAACAGAGCAGAGGCTGGAGGAACAGAGGAGATGTACATATATGTTCTCAGTGACTGAGGAGGGAAGTGCATGTCTGCAGAGAACTCTGGGGGGAGGGCATGCTATCACTCAGCCTGGCTTCCCATTTCTCATCAGCTCAAAAGATTTTAGTCAAATAACCTTTCATTGGCCTCCGTTAAAGGACATTATTGGATTGGTCTCTGCTAGGACAGAATGGTAAAGAACCCCAAATCAATGCCTTCACCCAGTTAATCACCATTCCCTTCTTCAGATCTTTCTCCATGGCCTAGATAAATATGAATTAGTTCAGACCAATCCTAATGTTTTTATACATTCCTTGAAACTCGAGGGATTTGTCAATGTTGGAAATCCTGAATCAGAAGGGGCACTATCAGGTCTTCTCTCTTTTTTTTTTGTTTTTGAGTCGGAATCTCACTCTGCCACCCAGGTTGGAGTGCAGTAGCACGTTCATGGCCACTGCAGCCTCAACCTGCTGGGCTCAAGCGATTCTTCTGCCTCAGTCTTCCAAGTAGCTGGAACTATAGGCATGTGCTACCATGCCCAGTTAATTTTTTGATTTATTGTAGACACGAGGTCTTGCCATGTTGCCCAGGCTGGCCTCAAACCTGTGAGCTCAGGCAAACCTCTCGCCCTCACCTCCCAAAGTGCTGGGATTCCAAGTGTGAGCCACCGTGCCTGGCACAGATCTTCTCTTTTTTTTTTTTTTGAGTTGGAGTCTCACTCGGTCACCCAGACTGGAGTGCAGTGGCCGCTCCCGGCCACCGCAGCCTTGCTTGCTGGGCTCCGGTGATCCTTCCGCCTCAGCCGGAATTATAGGCATGCGCTACCACGCCCGGCTGATTTTTTTTTGGATTTATTGTAGAGATGAGGTCTCGCTGCCCAGGCAGTTCTCAAACACGCGGGCTCAGGCAATCCACTCACCTCAGCCTCCCAAAGGCACGGGATTACAGGCTGAGCCACCGAGCCCGGCTCTGAAGTACTTCTTAAAGGCCATTTTCATAGACTGGCCTTAAAGAGATCATCTGATCTAGTGCTCTACTTCCCAGCAGGCAGGCAAGCTCAATTTCCCTCCTCCTTTTAAAGGATACTTTACTCCTCTACCCTTTTTTCCACCTCTCATGATCCTGTGATTTGGATCTATAAGAAGTGGAAAAAAGGGTAAGGGAACTAATATCTTACATTTGCCCTACAAGATGGGTTAAGGGAGACTGTTAAAAGGTGATGGAGCTGGGCTCGGTGGCTCAGCCTGTAATCCCGTGCTTTGGGAGCCTGAGGTGAGTGGGTTGCCTGAGCCCACAGGTTTGAGACCCACCTGGGCAACTTGGCAAGAGCTCATCTCTACAGTAAATCAAAAAATTAGCCGGGCGTGGTAGCGTGCACCTGTAGTTCCAGCTACTTGGAAGGCTGAGG
>NW_007258821.1:209480-234480 GCF_000164805.1 Carlito syrichta
CAGTCTGGGTGACAGAGTGAGACTCCAACTCAAAAAAAAAAAAAAGGTGATGGAAAAGAAAGAAAGGCTCAAATATATCATTTAAAGTTGTCTAGTGGAAGAAATAAAAAATAATGACATAATTATATAAGCAAGAGGTATAAATCCTCTAAAGCTGAATCCTCTTTTATAACAATAAGAAATAGAGGTATAAGCATTTTATCTAAAGCTAGTGTGATAACCTTCAGAATTAAACCGGAGATAATTAAAGAGTAGCAGAGATGGGTGGAAAGGAATTGCTGGTTTTATTTTTTTTTAACTTTTTAATTATTTTTTTAATTTAATTTTCTTATTCTTTGAGTTGGAGTCTCATTCCGTCACCAGGCTGGAGTATGGCAGCACGCTCATGGCCACTGCGGCCTCAACCTGCTGGGTTCAGATGATCCTTCTGCCTCAGCCTTCCAAGTAGCTGGAACCGCAGATGCACGCCACCACGCCCAGCTAATTTTTAGTGATTTATTGTAGAGACAAGGTCTCACCAAGTCACCCAGGCTGGTCTCGAACCCCTGAGCTCAGGCGATGCTCTTGCCTTGATCTGCCAAGGTGCCGGGGTGACAGGCTTCCGCCAGCACACCTGGCCTTAGATGCATTTTAAATTTCACTGTTGACAAATACAGAGCAGGAAGTTTTGCTGTCCAAAATTCATAGGAAGGGCCAGGTGCGGTAGCTAACACCTCCTCATCCCAGTACTCAGGGAGGCCAAGACAAGAGGATCACTCAAGTTCAGGAGTTCGACACCCACCAGGTCAACATAGGGAGACCAGGTCTCTACAAAAAAATCAATGTAGTCAGGCAAGGTGGTGCGTGCCTGTACTCCCCGCCACACGGGAGACTGAGGTGGGAGGAGCACCTGAGCCCAGGAGGGCAAGGCTGAGGTGAGCCATGAGTATGCCACTGCACTTACCTGGACGTCAGAGTGCAATTGTTGGTTTTCATCATAAACTCAGTACCACTGGATTTGCTACCAAGTGCATGTATTTCTTTAATAGCAATTTTTAAAAATAGGTTGCTCTTCAAAAGAAGCTGCATGTCACCCTAAGCTGCTGGTGCTGATACTGAACAGTTCCTCAATGTCTTAGGGTCTAACTCATCCTTTCTTCTTTAAAAGGAGGCCTCAACTCATCTTTCCCCCTTGATTGCCATGACAAAGGTGGAGATTGGGTACACCTTTTTCTTTGTAGAAGCTCAGGGCCAAACAGTTGAGCAGGCTTAAGCCCTCACCAGGAACTAGGTAAATGCTTACTCAAGGTTCCAAAGAGTGCTGGCATCAGGGGAGAGGGCATTCTCAAGCTGCCAGCAGGAGGGTAGGGAGGGCAGTGGTCTCAAGGTAGTTAAGTCAATATTGAATTAGGCTGAGAACTCTCTGTGCAGAGCCATGGAGATGGCATAAGCAGATTCCAGCTAAACAGCCCAAGCCAGCTCTGGGAGCCCCTGCTGAAACAGACAGATGGCAAAGAAAGCAACTTGTACACTCACCTCTTTCTGAACTGTTCCTCTCTGCTTCAAGTCACAAATATGCTTGGACAAGAAACCCTCTTGTTTAATGCCATTAAAAAAAATTTTTTTTAACAGACAGTCTCACTCTGTAACCCAGGCTGGAGTGCAGTGGTGTGAGCATAGCTTACTATAACCTTGAATTCTTGGGCTAAAGCAGTCCTCCCACTTTGGCCTTCTGAGCATCTAGGACTACAAGTGTATGTCACCACATCCAGCTAATTTTTAAATTTTTTTGTAGAGAGGAGGTCTTACTGTGTTGCTCAGGCTGGTCTTGAACTCTCCTGGCTCAAGTAATCCTCTCCCACCTTAGTCTCTCAAGGTGCTGGGATTATAGGTGTGAACCACCATGTCTGGTTCCATGCTAATTACTGAAAGCTTCCTCCCAAACCTCTTCCCCAAATCAAAGAATCTCAATTTGCTGCTTTGGATGATATTCAGCAAACTTGTTCTTATGCAATGAGGACCCAGCTGTGAGAAGTAAATAGAGAAACTAATGGAAATATGATTTATGGTTTGCGGTGTAGCCAAGGAGTGAAGCTTCTTCTAAATAGGGGGATTATGGCCAGGCATGGTGGCTCACACCTGTAATTCCAGCACTTTGGGAGGCAGAAGCAAGAAGATTGTTTGAGTCTAGGGGTCTGACACCAGACTGGGTAACTTGTAGAGACCTCATCTCTACAATAAATCAAAAAATGAGCCAGTGTGGTGTGGCATCCCTGCGGTTCCAACTACTTGGAAGACTGAGGCAGAAGGATCACCTGAACCCAGCAGGTCGAGGCTGTAGTGGCCGTGAGTATGCCAATGCACTCCAACCTGGGTGACAGAGTGAGACTCCTACACGACAACAAAAAAATTAAAACAAAAAATAAAAAGGGGGATTTTGAGGAGACTGCACTCTGGTTAATGACAAGGAAGAGAAGGGAGAAGTGGGACAAGATGGCATACCTACTTCCAAACTGACCTAGTGTCGGAAGGTGAATGGAGCTTCAGGTGCCCTCTTTACTATCACAGGCCAAGAGGGAGACATGGCATACAAAGCAGCAACTAGTTTCCTAAGTCCCAGCTCACTCCAAGTTCTCTTTTCCAGCCAGCTTCCTCAAAGGGCTTTCCCACAAACATAGTTCCCACCTATAGAATCTGGAGTTATGATTCAAGTACATGAGGAAAACAGCACAGGTGATCAGCAACTTAATGCACTGGTAAGAAAAAACAAACAAAGGCAAAGCAGATGAAAAAAGCAGGCCTGGAGCTTGTCTTCAAAATGACTTATACCTATGGTTGTAGACTAGAGAGATCTGACAGAAAGACCAAGATGAAGGAAAATTCTCAGGCTGATGTAACCTCTACTAATAAATACCTTTTGTCTGAGGAGCCCAGAATGTTTTGTAAACAAATAAACCAAGTCTAATTTTCCCACCAACCCACATCCTGCTATTAGCCTACTACTGCACTGATGCCTATAGAGTGGGCCATTTCCCAACAAGATCACTCTAGAGGTCAAGTGAGGAAGTCACATGCTGAACCCAGGAGTCCCGATTCTGAATATACAAGCTCTTTCCACTGTCTCATGTTCCTTTTCCCAGTTACGTCCCCCAACCCCATCCCACCCCAGGCCTGAGCTCTCATGGAGTCACCCAACTATTCTAAGTAAGTCACAGACAGTAAACCGATTCCTTTTGGATTTGGACAGAGATGGGAAGGCACTCTATTCTGTGCTTTCCTTTCACACGAGCCTAAAATTAAATAATATGAACAAAAATGTCTCACAACCTCATTCCGTTTCCATGCAGGCCTGTTCATCCCGCCTAGTGGCTGCTCCTGACAAGTCAACAAAATGTAATCTGATACGGACTTCTTCAAAACTTACTCCATCCTTCAGAAACACCCTTCTGTCCCGAAAAGCCTGAGACAGCTGAGGCTCCCCCTCCTCCCAACATACTTTTCTTCGTAGTTCAAGGTTTAGCTGATCCTGAAATAAGCGGTAAGTGAGATAAAGAGTGTGACAGAGAATACATAAACGACCACAGCAAAAACAGAACCCAAGTGTCACAAGGATCAGCAAACTCCTTCGAACTCGAGGGAGGTGTCAATGTTGGAGATCCTATAGGGGAGGGGGCACCGTCACATCTCTCCAACGGAAACAAGCCTCCAGAGGGTTGGGGAGTTGGGGCGGGGGAAAGAGAAGCTAAAGAAAGTTACAGAGATCAGCACCCAGAGAAGGCTGAGGACTAGGGTCCAAGTGGGATGTAAATGGCAATTTGGGAACGATGACAAGGGCCTGAGATCCCTTAAGGAGACGCGAACAGGCAATTCCTGGAAGCCAGGAGCTGGGTGGGTGGGTGATGGTGAGGTAATGGAATCAGAAACAACACAGGAAGAGAGGGATACGATCTTTAGCTCAGGGAAACGGGAGCCCCGTGCTGGGGGTGACAGGGACCTCGGAGGAAAAGGAGCAGAATAGGAAAGGGGATAAAGGCGGAGTCCATGAGAAAGGTTTGGGGCAGGGGCACAGCCGAGAAGGAAGGACAAGCAAGGATGGACATTATGGAAACAGTCGGATGTGGAAAGGGTTCGTAACAAAAAATAATAATACGAGACGGAGGCAACAGGGATAAGAGTGAGGGAGGGGGGAATCCCCAGGGCAGAGGGAGGAGCTAAACAGAAGAGGAAGCCAAAAAGGCAGAGGAGGACCCCAGGCCTGAGAGGAAAGGGTGGAGAAGGAACCCGGGGTGCAGCTGCCACCGGGAGGGCAGTTTTGTAGTCGAACCCAGGTCGGGGGAGGCTGTGCGAGACAGGGTGGGAGAGGGACCCCCTCAGCAAGGCAAAGGTGACTCATGGGGGGGAACGGCTTACCTTTGGGGGACCCCTGCGGAGGGGGCGCGGGCGGTCGGGGTCGGACTGCCGACACCGCCGCCTCAGCAGCAGGGGCCGCTCCTGGGTTCCATTGGCCGCCTGCGCTTCCCTGACAGCGGCCGCGGCGGCTGCACCAGGCCCCGGCTGCGGGGCTGCCCGCGGCGCCGCCTGAGGGGGCCTTCAGGCTGCCTCAAGTTCTACCGGGCCACAAATCTCCTCTTCCTTCCTCCGTGCAACCCAGACCAAAAAAAAAAACTCCCCAGCAGTCTCGATGTAAGAGTCTTTTCCTGAGTCCAACCCCTTCTTCCCAGGATGTGCTTTTCTGCTTCCCCGACGCTCAGGACCCTACCGATCCCATAGTAATCTAAGGAAGTCGAATGAGCTGCCCGGAATATGCCTGTTCAGAAATAGAAAAGGGGGCGGGGAAGAGGGATTTGGAGGCTAGGGAGGGCGGAAGGGGCGAAGGGAGGAGCTTATGGGTGAGAGGAGGGTCCGATCTTTGGGCGAAGGACCTAAGTAAGAGATTGCGTTTGCTAGGCTAAGAAGGCTGAGAGGGACGTAAAATTTGCTGGATAAGTGGTAGGGTGGTAAGGGTATAGGACCGGCTTGAGTGTCCTCTATAGGGAAAGATGGACATATATTGCGTACTTCCAGAAGTGTATTAACATGCAGATTATATGCTAATGAGCTCTTTGAGTTAGTGCCCAAGTTACCGCAATTGCAATCAGTGACTTTCCTCCTCCCCTGTGTTACTCAGCTACCTTAAATCAGGCCACGGGATGGGCGCTGGGGCCCGGAAGGGAGAGAAGAGGGCCGACGGGGAAGAAGACAGTCCCTCTCGCTGCCTTTTTCCCTCTCATCTCTGAGGACGATTCCGAGATTATGCTTGGAGAACGGCGCCGTCCAACCGCGTTATAGTCTTTCGCCATCAGCGGCCCGACTCGAGGCCGCGGTTCTGGCTCCGAGGTCACCTACCTTGCCTGGGCAGCCTTTGGCCTCCACATCCAGACGCCGAGCCCTCCAGGGAGGGGCTGGACAGGGCCAGGTTGGGAGAGGTGAGTGAAATGACAAAGACTAGGAGGGCATAATCCCTTCTTCCAAACAAAACAAAATCATACAAGATTCAACAAAAACACGCCTTGCAAATGGGCCCCTGGTGGTTTTTTCCAGTTAATATTGATTGAGAGTTCTCTTCCTCCTCAGAACCTCTCCCAACGCCTTTCCTAGGGCTTTCCTTAATATACATCAGTTAGTGTATATGGTGAATGAATGCAAGGCCTCTTAGAAATATTGGCTATGAGGCTGGGCGCAGTGGTTCACGCCTATAATCCCAGCACTTTGGGAGGCGTAGGTGAGAGGATTGCCGGAGCCCATGGGTTCGAGACTAGCCTGGGCAACTTGGCGAGACCGCATCTCTACAATAAATAAAACAATTAGTCGGGAGTGGTGATACACGCCTGTAGTTCTAGCTACTTGGAAGGCTGAGGCGGAAGGATCGCCTGGGCCCAGTAGGTTGAGGCTGCGGTGGCTGTGAGTATGCCACTGCGCTCCAGCCTAGGTGACAGAGTGAGACTCCACCTAAAAAAATAAAGAAAGAAATATTGGATATAATCAAGCAGAAAAAAAGAGTGTTCTGAAGGCTAAACACTGTATGTTGAAGAATAGAAATGGGAATTTGCTCATATGAGGAGTATGATTAGCTTGGTCAAAACCTGAGTACAGTAGTGAAAGATGAGCAGAGAAAGAGGGCAAGAGTGCCAAAGATAGTGGACATTTGTCACCACTGGGTTGGAATGGGGAATCACCAGTCCACCTGTCAGGCCCAGCAGTTCTTGGTCAGCTTCCAGCCAGCTGTCCCGCAAGTATTAAGAGGCTTTAGCCTAGAGTTTAACCCTGCTTTAGCCTAGAGTTTTTGTTGTTGTTGTTGTTTTTTGAGTTGGATTCTCACTCTGTCACACAGACTGGAGTGCAGTGGCCGCTCCCGGCCACCGCAGCCTCAACCTGCTGGGTTCCGGCGATCCTTCCGCCTCAGCCTTCCAAGTAGCTGAAACTACAGGCGTGCACTACCACACCTGGCTAGTTTCTGATTTATTATAGAGATGAGGTCTCGCCAAGTTGCCCAGGCGGGTCTCGAACCCGCGGGCTCAGGCAATCCACTCACCTCAGCCTCCCAAAGCACTGGGATTACAGGCTGAGCTACCCAGCCTGGCTTAGCCTAGAGTTTAAAATGTCACACATCCCCTCAAATAATAGGGTTCAAAGGGCCACAAGAATAGCCCTTTGAAACATTGTCGAGGCCAGGCTCAGTGGCTCAGCCTGAAATCTCACGCTTTGGGAGGCCCAGGTGAGTGAATTGCCTGAGCCTGCAGGTTCAAGACCCACCTGGGTAACTTGGCGAGACCTCATCTCTACAATAAATCAAAAAATCAGCTGGGCGTGGTAGCGCACACCTGTAGTTCCAGCTACTTGGAAGGCTGAGCGGAAGGATGGCCGGAGCCCAGCAGGTGGAGGCTGCCGTGGCCAGGAGCGTGCCACTGCACTCCAGTCTGGGTGACAGAGTGAGACGTCAACTCAAAAAAAAAAAAAGAAAGAAACATTGTCAAAAGAGTGGGACATGGTGATTTATGCCTGTAATCCCAGAACTTTTAGAGACAGAGGTGAGAGGATTGCCTGAGTTCAGAGGTTCCAGACCAGCTTGGGCAACTTGACAAGAGAGTGATATGTCAGCTTTTGTTGCAGGAAGTTTTCTTATTTTCCAATGATAAAAAAAACAAAATTTCAGGAATATCTCTGTTCAAATTTGAAGTTAGAACTTTTTATAGCTACAGATTAGTGACACCACCCCCACTTAATACACACATACACACACAATTAAGTAGGAGAGTTTAAGTTTTCTTTTTCTTTTTTTTTTTTTTTGAGTTGGAGTCTCACTCTGGTCTCCCAGGCTGGAGTGCAGTGGCATGCTTACGGCCACCGCAGCCTCGTACTGCAGGGCCTAAACGATCCATCCACATCAGCCTTCCAAGTAGCTAGAACTACAGATGTACGCCACCACACCCAGCTAATTTTTGTGATTTATTGTAGAGACAAGGTCTCACCAAGTTGCCCAGGCTGGTCTCAACCTCCCGGGTTCAGGCAATCCTCTTGCCTCGGCATCCCAAAGTGCTGGGATTATAGGCTGAGTCATCGTGCCTGGCCAAGTTTAAGTTTTCTATTTACAGTTCTAAGAGCTCATATGTGTACATTTCTTTGCATCTCTTTAGACTTTGTCTTTCTGCCTTTTTCTGGAGTTCTTTTGATCACCCTTTGTTTTTGTTTTTGAGACAGTCTCACTCTGTTGACTAGGCTAGAATGCAGTGGCACAATCATAACTCACTGTAGCCTTGAACTCCTGAGCTCAAGGAATCCTCCTGCCTCAGCCTCCAGAGTAGCTGGGACTACAGTTACACCTCCATGCTTGGCTAAGTATTTTATTTTTGTAGAGACATAGTCTCACGATGTTGCCCAGTTTGGTCTCGAACTCCTGGCCTCAAGTGTTCCTCCCCGCCTTGGACTCACAAAGTGTTGGGGTTACAGGTATGCTCCACTGCACCCAGCCTCTATCAGTCTTTGGTCCTCTCTAGTCTGAGCACCTCAAGCCAGGAAAGGATTCATCTTCGTATTTTAGGTGTATGTTTAGTTTCTACCACAGGAAAGAAAAAGTGAGTATTTGTTAATACATCAATAGACTGAATGCAAAAGCAGATATATAAATCCAGCCTGGCATTAAACAAATTTCCAAAATTGGAAAACAATGCCAATTTTCTCACTGATTTTCTCTTTGGGAAAATATAGTTTTCTTTCCTTCTTTTTTTTTTTTTAAAGTTAGATTCTCACTCCATCGCCCAGGCTGGAACTGGGCTCTGGCGATCTTTCCACTTCAGCCTTCCAAGTAGCCGAAACTACAAGCGTGCACTACCATGCCTGGCTAATTTGGGAAAATATAGTTATTTTTAAAAAATGAATAAATTAAAAACATCTTTGAGTATTTTGACTAAATTATTTTTCTCGCCCCCATTTGCCTTTATTCTTTTCTCCTCTGTCTCCTTGTCAGATTATAAGACTAGATGTTATTCTTTTCTCCATGGTACATTTAAAAGCATAGCATCTGTGATATTCTCTCAAATTCCTCACTTCACTGAAACTTTTTTTTTTTTAAATTATCTTTTGGCCGACATGGTGGCTCATGCCTATAATCCCAGCACTTTGGGAGGCTGAGGTGAGAGGATTGCCTGAGCTCACAGGTTTGAGACCAGCCTGGGCAACTTGGCGACACTTCATCACTACAATAAATAAAAAATAAAAATAGTCAGGTGTGTTGGCACATGCCTTTTCTTCCAACTACTTGAAAGGCTGAGGTGGAAGGATTGCTGGAGCCCAGCAGGTCAAGGATGCAGTGACTGTGAGTGTGCCCCTGCGCTCCAGCCTGGGCGACAGAGTGAGACTCCAACTCAAAAAAAAAAAAAAAAAAAAAAGAACATAGAGGTGTTTCAACTGAACATTCAACATATACATGTTTCAACTGAAATAAAAAAATTTCATAAATACCCTTACTATGTGCAACACACCCTGGTATTTTCAATTCTATTTTTAATTGGCATTTTCATTTTATTATTTTTTAGTTGGAGTCTCACTCTGTCGCCCATGCTGGAGTGCAGTTGCACGCTCATGGCCACTGCAGCCTCAACCTGCTGGGCTCAGGCGATCCTTCCAGCTCAGCCTTCCAAGTAGCTGGAACTACAGGCATGTGCCACCATGCCTGGCTAATTTTTTATTTATTATAGAGAGGAGGTGTCACCAAATTGCTGGTCGTGAACCCGTGGGCTCAGGCAATCCTCTCACCTCAACCTCCCAAAGTGCTAGGATTACAGGCGTGTGCCACCATGCCTAGCCTATTTCACTTTTTTTTTTTTGAGTTGGAGTCTCACTCTGTCGCCCACCCTGGAGTGCAGTGGCCGCTCCCGGCCACCGCAGCCTCAACCTGCTGGGCTCCGGTGATCCTTCCGCCTCAGCCTTCCAAGTAGCTGGACTATCTCATAGTATTTCTTAAGAAATCTTCATAAAACGGCGTGGTGGCTTGCGCTTGTAGTCCCAGCTACTCGAAAGGCTGAGGCAGGAGGATTGCCTGAGGCCAGGAGTTTGAGGATGTGGAGAGCTGTGATCCTGTTGCTGCACTCCAGCCTGGGTGACAGAGTCAGACCCTGTCTCTAAAAATAAAAATTTTAAAAATAAAAATTTTAAAAATAAGAAATGTTCATAGGGAGGCATTTGATTTACTGAAAGAGTATGAGTTACATTCAAATCCTAGCTTTACCACTTACCATGTGATTTTGAACATTTATTTAGCCCAATATTTTTTCAAACTAGGTTCCAACCCACTAGTGTGTTGTGAAGTAAACTTAGCCGAATGCCAAACAGCATTTTAGAAAAGTGAAATAAGCCAGGCTCAGTGGCTCAGCCCGTAATTCCGCGCCTTTGGGAGGCTGAGGTGAGTGGATTGCCTGAGCCCGCGGGTTTGAGACCTACCTGGGCAGCAAGACCTCATCTCTACAATAAATCAAAAATTAGCCGGGCGTGGTAGCACGCGCCTGTAGTTTCGACTACTTGGAAGGCTGAGGCAGAAGGATCGCCGGAGCCCAGCAAGTCGAGGCTGCGGTGGCCAGGAGTGGCCACTGCACTCTAGGGTGGGTGACAGAGTGAGACTCCAACTCAAAAAAAAAAAAATACTATGATATATATATATATTGGTATGTGTGTGTGTATATATATATATTATATATTGGTCTATATATTATGTAGACCAATATCCACCCATCTATGTAAAATGCTTAATATATTTATCTCATAGAATATTTTCAGCAGGATGCTTTCAGATGAAGAAGTCAGCCTATTGAAGAACCATGAAACAAAACACTTAGGGAAATATATAATGATATTAATTCCCCCATTGAGTATGCTGTATGGAAGTACCATTTACTTTATTTCTAAAGAAAGCTGATTGTCAAACACAAAAATAAACAATAGATTCATTTATTTGGGACCATAGACTACACATGTAGAGCTTGTCTTGGTTTACTCGCAAAAGATTATTTCAAATTTTAGTATTTTTAATTCATGTGAAGACACTGGGGAAGGTGATGGGAGTGGAGAACAGGAAATTACGAAGGGGGAGAGTGAGGAATAGTAGAGAGAAAGCAGGTACTCCCCAAACCTTAGTTTAGCCCTTTATCTAATAAACTGAAGACTGTTTGAACTACAGTAGAATTGTCCCATGTTACATTTTAAAAATAGGGTAGAAGAGACTACTTTGAAACCCCATAGCACTCATCGATATCTCAGAATCACTGTGGTCTGGCATCCCAAAGTGAATGGATACATCCTCAATCTCAGTCATGGTGAGGACAATATTCCCTTGGAGGCTTCCATCTATTCCAGTGGTTCCCAACCTTTTTGGCATCAGGAACCAGCTTTTGTGAAAGACCATTTTTCCACAGAGAAGGGGGAGCAGTAAGCATTAGATTCTCATAAGGAGCACACAATCTAGATCCCTTGCATGCGCAGTTCACAATAGGGTTTGCTCTCCTATGAGAATCTAATGCCACAGCTGATCTGACAGGAGGCGGAGCTCCAGTCACCTTCCACTCACCTCCTGCTGTGTGGCCAGATTCCTGACAGGCCACAGACCGGTACTGGTCCACAGCGGGGAGTTAGGGACCTCTGATCTATTCTGTCACCAGTGGTTTATTTATTTATTTTTTTGAGTTGGAGTTTCACTCCGTCGCCCAGACTGGAGTGCAGTGGCCGCTGCCGGCGACTGCAGCCTCGACCCGCTGGGCTCCGGTGATCCTTCCACCTCAGCCTTCCAAGTAGCTGGAACTACAGGCATGTGCTACCACGCCTGGCCAATTTTTGATGTATTGTAGAGATGAGGTCTTACCAAGTTGCCCAGGCGGGTCTCGAACTCGCGGGCTCAGGCAATTCACTCACCTTGGCCTCCCAAAGCTCCGAGCCCAGCCTCATTCATTTTTTCAATCAACAGGACTATAGTGGTTTTGCATTCTTCTTCTAATGTATTTCTCACTATTGTATATACACATTTCTTCCACCTGACAGGTCTCTTGTACTGCCATGCCACGTCCCCATACCCCTGCTTTTCCTGAAATGTCCTCTTTTTTGTCTATCCAGGCTCTACTTACCTTAAAGGCTTCACTCAAGCCTGCCTGTTCCATGAAGCCTTCCCAATTACTCAGGCCAAACTGATATCTCTGAATGTATAGCTCTTAAGCAGTAGAGTGCCATGACTTAGCTCTTTTGTTCTGTCTTTGCTTTGAGTTTGACTCATCCAGCTAACTCCTACTCACCTTTATAGGGAAGTCATCTCTGATCCCTATCTGACCTAATGCTCTTCTGCTGGGCTTCCAAAGCACTTTGTATTTACTAGTCACATAATTCACACTGTGCTCTGGCCATTATTTACTTGTCGGACTCTCCAATTAGAATGTTTGAAGACAGAGTCGAAGTATACCAGCTTCTAACAAATGCCTAACAAAAAACAAGAGGGAAAATATCAAAACCACAGTAAGGGCCTCCTACTTGTGGCAGCACGAAGAAGAGAAAAGCCTATCCCATTAAAATACAACTATATCCTGGATAAAATACAGCAAGCATAATTGTTTAGCACACTAAAAATAAAAAAAAGAAAAGAAAAAAGGATACAGGATGTATAAAGGATGAATAACATGGCACAGTAGGAGGTTTGCCCTGAGGAAAATTGTCAATACCGGTGTCGTGAACAGTCTAAACCTTGAACCTAGCCAAGGGAAGAGGAGGAAAAACCTGGGACTCCTGAATTAAACCTGGACTCTTGAAAGGGCTAGCACAGTCCCAGAACAGGAACACCCCCTGGCTCCTGGCAGAAGCAATGGCAAATTCTCTTTGTTGGGAAATACTCCCAATTTAGGTCGACAAGATTCCCACAAATTAAATTAAACTAAATATGAGTTCAAAACCCCAAATACAAAATATACAAAGAAACAAGCTATCATGGGCAAAAGTCATCAGAAAACAACAAAACCGATTTAGACATCTAAGATAAGTTACAGAATATAAAATAACAATTCCAACAAGTTTCAAAGAGTTGGTATCATAGATACCACATTCTCTGAAAACAAATGATTAAGCTGAAAATCGGTATCAAAAAGATAAATTTAAAATCTTCAGACTTTTGGAAATTTATAAAACTTTTCTAAATAGTTCATGAGTCAAAAACGTCATTAATGGTAATTTAAATATTTTTTGAATAATAAAACTACTATAGAGCACAGAAAAACTTGTAGAATATAGGGAAGTTATTGAAAACTTAAAATAGTAAAGATGGCCTGAAAATTAATTAGCTAAGTGTCAAAATTAAGATATTATAAAAGAACATAAAATTGCAGTACGCAGTGGCTCACGCCTATAATCCCAGTACTTTGGAAGGTGGAGGTGAGAGGATTGCCTTAAGTCCAGGGGTTCAAGACCTGCCTGGGCAACTTGGCGAGACCTCATCTCTACAATAAATCAAAAATTAGCTGGGCAAGTGTGGTAGTTGCGTGGCTGTAGTTCCAGCTACTTGGAAGGCTGAGGCGGAAGGATCGCTGGAGCCCAGCAGGTCGAGGCTGCGGCGGCCGGGAGTGGCCACTGCACTCCAGTCTGGGTGACAGAGTGAGACTCCAACTCAAAACAAAACAAAACAAAAACCATAAACCATGAGGAAGATTAACAAAGTCCAAAGCAGTATCTGAAGATATACAAATAAAATAAATTTCTGCTACAACTAACCAAGGAAGAGAGAAGGCACAAGTAAACAGTGGAAATGAAAAGGGGGATATGCCTACCCACAGAGCAGATAAAAAAATAGAAGAAATATATGAACTTCATGTTAAAAAAAAGACATGAAGGCAGGGCACAGTAGCTCAAGTCTGTAATCCCAGCCCTTTGGGAGGCTGAGGCGAGAGGACTGCCTGAGCCCAGGAGTTCAAGACCAATTTGGTGAGACCTCGTTTCTACAAAAAATTAGCTGGGCATGGTAGCACACGGCTGTAATTCCAGCTACCTGGAAGGCTGATGCAGAAGGATCACCTGAGCCCAGCAGGTTGAGGCTACAGTGGCTGTGAGCATGCCACTGCATTCCAGCCTGGGCGACAGAGTGACTCCAACTCAAAAAAATAATAATAATAATAAATAAAGGCTGGACACGATGGCTCAAGCCTGTAATCCTAGTACTTTGGGAGGCCGAGGCAAGAGGATTGCCTGAGCCCATGGGTTCAAGACCAGCCTGGGCAACATGGTGAGACCTCATCGCTACAACAAAAAAAATTATCTGGGCATGGTAGCACGCGCCTGTAGTTCCAGCTACTTGGAAGGCTGAGGTGGAAGGATCGCTGGAGCCCAGCAGGTTGACCCTGGGATGGTCATCAGCGGGCCACTGCACTGCAGCCTGGGAGACAGAGACTCCAACCCCCCAAAAATAAAAAAGATAGCCGGGCTCAGTGGCTCAGCCCATAATCCTGCGCCTTGGGAGGCTGAGGTGAGTGGATTGCCTGAGCCCACGGGTTCGAGACCTGCCTGGGCAACTTGCTGACACCTCATCTCTACAATAAAAAAAAAAAAAAAAGGCCGGGCTCAGTGGCTCAGCCTGTAATCCCGCACTTTGGGAGGCTGAGGTGAGTGAATTGCCTGAGCCTGAGGTTTCAAGACCCGCCTGGTCAACCTGACAAAACCTCATCTCTACAATAAATAAAAAAATCAGACGGGCGTGGTAGCGCGTGCCTGTAATTCCGGCTACTCAGAAGGCTGAGGCAGAAGGATCACTGGAGCCCAGAAGGTCGAGGCTGCAGTGGCCGCTCCAGTGTAGGCGACTGAGTGAGACTCCAACTCAAAAAAAAATGAAAAATAAAAATAAAAAAGACAAGAAATGCACAAAATCCTAAAAAAACACTTTACCTAAACTGATTCAAGAAGAAATAGAAAGCGCAAACAGTCTGTAATTATTAAAGAAAGTGAACCGTATTCTCACAAGAAACAACAGGCTCATATATCACTTTACAGGCGAAACTTACCAAATTTTCAAAGGACAGTGTGTTTCAATCTGATGTAAACTCTTTCAGAGAACAGGACTAGAGGAAACAGTCCCCAACTCAAAGGGTTTAAAACCAAAGGACCACCTTAGAAACCTCTTTGTAAAACTTACTAAAAACAAAGGTACTAACATTTACAAGAATGTTCATAGCAGCAGTTTGTGATAGCAAAAAAATGGAAACAGCCCAAATATCCATTGGTAGGCAGATGGATAATTAACTTGTGGTTTATGCATTCAATGGAATATTAAACAGGTGAAAATGTATGAATCATAACTATCTACAACATGGATAAATCTTAGAAACAATGGTAAGTAAAAGAAAGCAAACTGCAGGGGTCCATTAGAGTAAAACAATTTTGTAAAGCTAAAAAAGCAAAACTAAATAATACATTTTAAAAAGAATAATATATGATTAAAACAACAGGTAATAAACATAAACCATACATATATAGCTTAAAAATATACATATATGTAAAACAGATAAGCACAAAACTAAGGACAGTGGTTACCTCTAAGAGGCGGGGGAACAGGACAGGCAGGAACACCAACTCAATGGTATTTCTTACGTTTTAATGTATAAACTGAGTGATGGGTCATAGGTACTCATTTTATTATTATGCTTCATAATTTATTTGTTACATATATTCTTTATAGATATCAAATATTACATATTATAATTTTTAAAAATCTGCTGTGGTGGAAACAAATGAATTATGTCTCCCTGAAAGAAAATCTATTTCTTGGGAAGAACCAAGATTCCCTGACAAGCTACCCTAAAGTAGGTCCTCAATAAATATTAGTTAGTTGGCTTACTGCCTTTCCCAAGAACACACCCGGAAGGTCTGTATTCCCTTCCCACTGGTGCGCCCCAACATGCAGAACGACTTCCTTCCATACACCTATCCTGCGCCCCACCATCCTGGCTAAGTCCTGACACATGTATGACAAGAGACTGCCACCTGGTGGGTGCAGAATGGACTTAAAGAAATGACTAGAAGTAAATTTTCCCCCTCTAGTTGGTAAGGTGGAACAGAGTGAGGGGTAGGGAAGGAGGAATGAGTAGAAAATGAAAATTAAGCAACAGGAAAAGGAAAGAGCTCCATCTCTGAGATGTAGGTGGGGGAAAAGGGATTGCCATCTCTGAGACTGAAGAGAGAGCCCCTACAGGAGGGTGACTTCTCTCTCCTTCCTTCTGAGACTAGAACAAGAGGTTACAGCTTGCAGTAAGGGAATGCAAGACTGACAAAAAGAAGCGGGTTATCAGCTCCCTGCAACTGCCCATCCCAGTTTCCAGTTGGGGAATCTATGTGATTCTGAGCAGGCTTCCCCAAAGGTGTAGTTCATGATATAGAATAAGCAAATTAGTATATGCCTTCCTCCTGGTCACAGTGATTAGTCAGAAGTGGACATGTGACCCAGGCTGCCTAATCAGAGTGAATCTTAGGGTTTTTGCTAAGACTCCTGGCACAAAGGTACTCTCTTTCTGGCTGGACATAAACGGGGAAGCATGTAATCCTAGGAATGCTGGCAGCCATAAGTGGCTCAGGCTTAAGATGATCCTACAGAAGGTGAAACAGAAAAAAAATTCATCAGTTATTTAGACATATTGAGCCACTGGATCAAGCTTCACCTGGAGCCAGCACTACCTCTGTACTTTCCAGTTATATAAGCCAATAAACCCTTTTTAAGCCAGTTTGAGTTAGGTTTTCTATGGTTTACAACCAAAAAATCCCTAACCTATATATGCATCATACTTACCCCATCCCTATCTTTCCACAGGATAGCACAGGGATCCAGGTAAGAAAGTCACTACAGATTTATTGGTTACACTAAAGCCAAAGGTAGCAAGCTAGAAAGATCAGCGGTAACAGCCAGGCACTATTTAAGCCTGGGAGACTCAGCTGTCTGTACAGAGAATAGACTTCCTTAGGAAAAGAACAGCCAGTTGAGAAGCAAGTGCAGAGAAGGGCCTCTAGTAGGCAGACAGGTAGTTAGCAGATGGACACACTCTTTTCTGCAGAGCTCTCATGGGGGTGTTGTTTTGGGGTCTTTACACTCATGGGATAAGGTACTATGGAGTACATGCCCCTTTAAATCTTTATTACCCTGCGCTGCAGTGCCTACCTCTCCCTTTGCCAACTGAAAAGCCTCCTTTTGACTTCTGCTGCCCTTGATGACACTTACTTTTGGGGTGACAAGGGGAATTTTTTCTTCTGCTGCTTTGGCATGTCGGGAACTGGGGGCCCTTCCTCCTTTGGAAACAGCACCATCTTCCTGACCTTGGACAAGCACTGTCCCCTTCTCAGCCTCTCCCACTGGCCCTGGCCTCTCTGACCCTCCAGCTGAGTTGCTTTCCCCTTGAGAGCCCCACGTCTCCCATGGTAACCTTGATGACTGGGCAGAATCCATGGCAGTGGCTGATTTCTCAGGGGTAGAATTCCTTTCCCCGCTTCCCCCTGACTTTTTTCGAGGGCGCCCTCGTTTTCTTTTGGCTTCATTTGCTGTATCCTCGGTATCCTGCTTTGCTGCTTTAGCTGGTGGGTCCTGCCCACTGGCCTCACTCACAGGTACTTCAGCTGTCCTCTTAACACCCTTATCATGGGATCCTGGGTCACCACTTATGCCCACCTCCCTGTTCTCTGTGCCCCGGGACTGAGTGCGCCCCCCAGGTGGAGCTGGTCCAGGCCCAGGCCCAGGCGCAGGAAAAGCAGGAACAGTTGGTAAGATCATGTTAATGATGGGCACAGCTGCCTGGGGTGCCCCAGCCCTACTGGACAGAGGCAGTGTAGCCACTTTCAGGGGACCTGAAGGAAGCTTGGGGGCCAGCATGGGTGGAGAGACTGGGATTGGTGGAATGAGTGAGCGAGGGGCCCGAGGAAGGAGCAGAGGCAGCCGGGCCATTAGGGCGTTAACCTGCGGGCTATTGGCTGCCAGGGCCGAGCTCTCAACTACACTCTTCTTCCGCTCTCCACGTACTGGAGGGCCAGCCCCAGTCCGGGCTTCCAGATCCTTAGGAGGCTACAAAATAGAGAACACAGTAAGACATGAAGACGGAATGCTGGAGGAAATGCAGGTACCACAGGCATGGAGGTGAGAAATTGTGAGACCCAATGGGGGAAGGGTATAAGCCCCCAGCCCAGGACAGCAGTCAGGGGCATTAACCTCCTTACCTGGGCCGGTCTCTCCGGTTTCTTCTGGGCTCCAGCCTCTACATTCTCTACACCATTCTTGGATTTAGAGGACCGTTCCCGAGGTACATGTTCATCCTCTTCTGCAGAGGTGTCAGAAAAGGTAGTAAATTAAGGGTGAGGAGAGACAAGAGCAGAGGAGTTAGGCGATTTTGACTGTCTAGGATAGATAGGAAAGAGGGTGGCCTAAAGCATATCTTAGGAGGGTCTTCAGAAAGAGACGGCAAATCTAGGGTATCACCATTCTAGTATGCGAAGGGGATTTTGAAGTTGAAAGTGGCTGAGAGCTTCTCAGACATAAGAGAGGGGCCACCCACCAGCAAGCCCCATGGCCTTAAGCACATGGGCGTGCGCAGATCGGGCAGAGATGAGATGCTGCTGTAGCAGGAAGCGGGCGACCTCAACGATGGAACTGAAGGACCGTTTCAGGATTTGCTCTGCCCAGTCACAGGTCAGGGCACAGGCTGCCTCTACCAGCTCATCCCGAGGCGCTGGGGTTACTTCTGGGCCCATTTCTGGCTGTAGTGGAAAAGGAAGCCCAGTCATGCTCACAAACTAAAGAACCACTGCCCCCTCTCTGACACTACTGTTGACCAAAGTTAAGACCAGACTGGGGATGGGAGCAGCCTCTATCCATCCCATCCCAGAAACCTACAAGTTATCTGCATCCTCTGCTTTAGCCATAGGGTTGACAGAAGGGCGTATCCTATACACCCAGAAGCTAGGTACATCATGACTGAGGCTGTGTCAGCCCTCAAAACATGTCTCAAAGACCTCTGATTTTCACCTGGGAGAGAAGGGTAGAACTGGAGGGTTTTGTTACTTACACTCTCAGAACCCTTTAGGTCAAGTCCAGGCAGGGGTGGCATAGATACCAAGGTCTTCCTTCGTATGCCACTGTAGCAGTATCTGATGCAAGTTAAGGAGCAGCCAACACATGGTGATCTCCAAGCCCCTCGGGCAAGTTAAACTGTTTCCTGGCTCCCCACATCCTAAATTTTCCAAGTTCTGCAGCCCCAACTTCTCCAGTCAAGGATACTTGGACTGGCCCCGGCCACCAAGCCTTCGCGCTTTGATGTCGGGGAAGATCTCTCTGATGATTTTGCCAAAGTTGGCTGTGCTAAGCGGGCGGCAACAGGCGAGACTCTCACAGTACTTCCTGAGTGAGAGGGGGGCAGAGTGGGGAGCTACTCAGAGAAGGTGAGTTCAGAGGGTCCCTAGGGATCAAGTATGAGGAGCCCTTTAAGAAGGCAGGCTCTGTCAAGGCAGGAGGCTCTCTAGGGGTGGAGTAGTCCTATGCCCACCCACCTCTCCCCTCCTCCACCCACCGATAGGCATCATAGACGCTTTGCTTTGGCAGACAGGTGTCAGTGTGCTCTTCTAGGTGGTTGCGGATCCACCTGTAGGCATATATGTACTCCTCATTGATGAGTATACTTGGCTCTGAGCTGCAGAAGTAAAAGTAAAGAAGTAAAACAGATTACTAAGACCTCAACAGTTGTTCTGATTCTTCCCAGACTACCACTTCAATAGTGCTGGACCAAATTAATTCATGTAGTATCTATCTTTCCCTGGTAAAACAAGCCAGGGCAAGGACCTTTCTTCTTCTTCTTCTTTTTTTTTTTTTTTGAGTTGGAGTCTCACTCTATCGCCCAGATTGGAGTGCAGTGGCCGCTCCCAGCCACTGCAGCCTCGACCTGCTGGGCTCCGGCGATCCTTCCGCCTCAGCCTTCCAAGTAGCCGGAATTACAGGCGCGCGCCACAACGCCCGGCTAACTTTTGATTTATTGTAGAGATGAGGTCTTGCAAAGTTGCCCAGGCGGGTCTTGAACCCGCAGGCTCAGGCAATCCACTCATCTCAGCCTCCCAAAACGCGGGAATACAGGCTGAGCCACCGAGCCTGGCCGGACCTTTCTTCTTGATTAAAGACAGCAGCTATGAGTTCCTATTCACCTCGACCCTTTCCCAAGGAACCTTTCTCTAAGAATCACAACCTCTGACATCGAAAATCTACCTTCAAACCTACCTTTTGTCTCCAGTGGTGGGACCTGAGGGGAGCTGAAGGTAGAGATACAGCTTGTCGTTGTCTGAGAATTTCTGTACATCTTGCTGAGGTGGGGGAACAGAGGCAGGCGAAATAATAAGGCCAAGAAGGACCCAATGTAGGGCCCTCTGACCCTCTCCACAAAGTATAGCTGACTTACAGGCTGTCAGACTGAAAAGGGACCTTACAAACTACTTGAGGCTGTGTGCTCACTGTGCTCTGAGGAGCACCACAGGACCCCACAATGAGAAGGGAAGCAGAGGGGATCAACTCTGATTTCATCTCTGACACAAGAGGTCAGAGAAATGAAGTGAGATGCACAAAATCAAACTGGCATCAAGTTACAAAGCCAATGAGCTCTGACAAGGTAGACATCATGGCCTCTCTCACATAAACCTTGCATATGACATCATCCTCACACCTGCATCCCCCACCAACTCCATGTCTTGACTGCCTGCTTCTCCAACATACTTACCAGGATTCCCTCTACTTTGTTCTGCACCGCCTTGCTGTGAAGAAGAGGAGAAAGCTGGAGGTCACACACAAGATTTTCCCCACATCTTTGTCTGACTGCTAGGGAGGGAAAAGAACTGAAATGCCTGGTAGGTGCTCAAGAATTACTACCATGTCAATTTCCCCTGCTCAGATGCACTTGCTGAGGGAAGGCAGTTCGTTCAGAGAGGAGGTGCAAGGTCACAGGGGTCTACACCCAGGTCTGGAACAAGATTTGGAGATGGTGATGAGTACTTACGAAATGGTACCTCGGAGCCTTTGAAGAAGGGTGGTAGGTTCCCCGGCCTCAGCACCACCTGGGGGGGCCCTTCCCCCAGTCTTGGGGTTCTTAGTATCAGGCTCATCTTCTGCCATCCCGGCATGAGGGCTATAAAGTTGAGAGATGTTAGGCTAAGAAAACCAACAAGCAGAAAAAAGAGAGATGGGCGGCTCAACAGCAACACAGGTTTATTCTGAAGAAAAACCTGCAAAGGGGGACACAAAGCGACTGGAGGCCGACTCTGCTTACAGTCCAAGGGCAATTACAGTTGCGGCAGTGGGGGAAGGTGTGCCGCCAGCTATTTCGGGTGGGAAAAATTTTAGCGGTTAAAATTTTGGCAGTTATCTTGTTGCTAGGGGTGGCTAAGGAAGGGGCCTTGTGGGTATGATAAGAGTTGCTTAACAAATACTGCCTAATAAGGCACGTTTTCATGGTTTGGGCCTCGATGGTAAATTTAAAAAATCTCATTTAGCCTTTGCGAAGTGACAGGGATGCCTAAAATGGCCTTTCTAAGGCTGACAAGAGGGACCTGGCATGAAGACTTACTGACTCACACTGGCCTTCCCTTCCCCTGAAGACCCCAGGGTACTCCTCGTCTCTCTACTCAGAAAGACAGAAACAAAGCTTCCGAATTTCCCCAGTGGTCTTTTTTCACCACTTGCCTTCTCCAAAAATTAAAAATTATTTCATTTCTTCGCCCGGCCCATCTATACCCAACGAGATCTTTGCCATCTCCCTTCTATCCGCCCTACCTTTCTGAAGTCTCCTAAGTCTGGAAAACTGTAAAGGAAGAGATGGGGGATTGGGAATCCACGTTAGAAAAAAAATGTTCGTTTCTGCCTGTGGCTGCACACCGTCCTCCTCCCCCCTCAAAAACAACAATAACAGTCACAGAACAAAGTTCTCTAATTCTCGAATACACTCCTCACCACTGAATATGCCTAGGAGGTCAGAAAAAACACGAACCAACTCTGCCCTTCTAGGCTCGGGGAAAAAAAAAAACCGGGCCCAAGTTCTCATTACTTAATCTCGCCACGACTTCCCCCGCTGCTCCCCCTCCCCACGTCGCCGGCCCCTACGTCATCCCCTCCACAGCCCATCCCGAGGCGCCCCGACCCCCTCCCTTCCCCCTCCATTCAATCCCCGGTGACTGCAAAGTGGGGGGCTCGGGGCGGCGGAACTCCTGGGCTGGGCGCGGGAAAGCCGGGGGGGGGGGGAAACGGGGTCCCAGATTCGGGGCACGTGCACACGGGTGAGAAGCTGCTGAAAACGCAGCCCAGGTCCTCTTCTGCTCTCCTCCCAGCTCCTCTGGCCCCCTCCCTACCTCTGATCAGTCGCCTTCCAACACAAGCAACAATAAAGGTAAGGGAGAAAGAGAAACTACCTCGCAGCCACCTTCACTTCAGCCCAGCCCCACGGTCCTGGCCCCGCCGGCTCGTCAGTTGCTTTATTTTCCTTTTTCTGAATGGTTGTAGCAGCCGCGATCCGCCTGGATACACGCACGGCCTGCTCTCCCATTGGTCGCTGCTGCCACCCGGAGACAGAAGGCGCCGGACTCGCACCGGCGGCGCCCGAAGTCTGCCTGGTAACAGGATCTGATTGGCCAGTAGGCGAGGGAAAATCCAAAGTTGGTCCTATTTGAGTCAAGAGGGGGAAGTCCGGGTTAGGTTTCGGTTAAAACCGTGGTCGGTGGGGACTGCGGAGCCCCAGAGAGTCTCCTCTTAAAGGGACCGCAGGACGAAAGGCCGGGCGGCGCTCGGCTCCTCTCGGAGCTCTGTTTTCGTCTGCCCTCCGCTTTTGTGTTTTTCAGTTTTGTTGTCGGAAGGGGCCTTGCGGTTACGATTAGAGTTGCTTAGCCTGGTGGTGACGATAAGGGTTGCTTAACAGGATGGCAAGTATTGCTTAATAGGGCGCGCTTTCACCGTCTGGGCCTTGCTGGCAATTGCTCATCTCAGTTAGCCTTTACGAAATGGTGGGGACGCCTAAAATGGCGTGTCTAAGGCTAAAAAAAGGGATGATAAAATAACTAGAAAATGATGGGTAGTGGTGATGGAAGTCCGCTGTGAGCTCCTATCCACTCCCCCCACCCCCCATGCCTGCAACCTGCAGACACAACAGAGCTGCAATGGTAGATTCTCGGCCCTCCCTGGTGGAGGAGGCCCCAAAACCTCAGCAGTGGTAACACATGAAGCTAAAATGCTTTTTCCCCTTCGTGTTCCTTGGTGCGTTTTCCTTCCAAGGAGTGGCTAATGCATCTGCAACCCCATAGTTCTGCACTCAGTGAATGAACCCTGGAATTTTGACTGACTCCCACAGGGGGTGCTGGATGTTCAAGTAAACTTGTTGCCCTCTGAGAACATTGTACTGAGTAGGCCATGGCTTTTTTTGTTTTGAGTTGGAGTAGTTAGGTTCAGAAAAGGAGTGGATCGAAAAGACCAGCCGGGCGCGGTGGCTTAGCCTGTCATCTCAGCACTTTGGGAGGCCGAGGCCAGAGGATTGTCCGAGCCCAGGGGTTTGAGACCAGCCTGGGTAACTTGGTGAGACTTCGTCTCTACCATAAATCACAAAAACTAGCCGGGCGTCGTGGCGTGCGTCTGTGGTTTCAGCTACTTGGAAGGCTGAGGCAGAAGGATCGCCTGAGCCCAGCAGGTCGAGGCTGCGGTGGCCGTGATGAGCATGCTACTGCCCTCCAGCCTGGGTGACAAGAGTGAGACACCGACTCAAAAAAAAGAAAAGACAAGAGACAGTGGCTCAACAGCGACACAGTCTTATTCCGGAGAAAGACTAAGGGCAATTTATAGGGGTTTGAGGGAAGGGGTGCTGTTAACTATCTCAGGTGGGGAATTTTTGGTGGTTAGTTGACTGCTAGCGGATAGCTAAGGAAGATGCCTTGTGGTTAAACCAATGGCTGCTTAACAGGATGCTCTGGGGTGGGCACCTGGCCGGTAAGTTTCCACCCTGGTTTGTGTCAGCAAAATGGCGGGGACTGAGATGGTGTCCCTAGGGTTAACATTTCTGTCGTTATATACATATATTTCATTTTATATGAAAAGGGGGCATGGTGGAGCAGAAGGACGCAGTTGACATGTTCTTCTGTGCTAGCTTGAATAAAGGCATTTAATCGTTGGGAGAAAAAACGAGAACTAAAGTTAAAAGGACAAAGTCCAAAGGTGAGTACGAGGAGGAGGAGAAGTAGAGGATGATGGGAGGGTGTAGTTGTAGCAATTGGGAGGGAGAGTTCTCAGAAGAGACTTGTGAGGGGGTTAGAGATTGGACGCTGATTTGGTGTGTGAGGTTGATGAAAGGAGCCCAACTATTAGAGGACAGTGTAAGCGGGAATAGGAGATGTAAGGAAAGTGAAGGTTAGAATAAGAGGCCAGTGTGGGGGAGGGTTTAAGATTTTTTGTAAATTGCTAAATTACAGTTTTAGTTGTGAGGTGTGGTCTCAGGCTATCGTGCCACAGAGAGCATATCTAGCATTTAAATTTTTACCTGCTCTAAAGTGGGGAGCTAGCCAGGCTCAGCAAGGTGCCTTAATTTTCTTTTTATAAAAATAAACTTTAGTGAGCTTGACTGTTTTACAAAAAGAAACTTTAAGGAGCTTGACCTAACACATTTCATTAGAGCACTTGCAGGTTTCAATTTGGAAAAGCAGATTACAATGACAATGGCCCTCTACTTCAGTTTTGTTGCCTTGTTTGGCTTTTCTGGAAGTGACTGTCGGGAACCAGAGCCTGCCTGGGAGCCTTCCAGCTACTGAGGTAAGGGGATTATAAGGAGGATAAACGGCAAGGTAGAAAGTAGGGTTCATTAGTTTAGGGAAGTAGAAAAACCCATGGGGTGTTATAATCTAGAGTTTTTTTTATAAAGATGTTTTATAATGCAGGCTAAGATGATAGCAGTGACTATTGGTAGTGTTATTAAAAGAACATCCACATGTATTGAATTTATATAAGATATTAGTTCTGGGCACTTATCTTTCTGCAATCTTTAGTTTCCTTGTTTGGTTGTTCTTAAACTGAAACCTGAAAGATGCATTGGAGTACTTGGATTTGGGCCAGGGTGATTAAAGAGAATGGTGTGTGTGTGTGCCCCGGAGGGTGACACACACATCTTTTTAAAGATGCACATCTTCTGGGAACCTGCCTGCGTACTTGTGGGAAACATGCACATCCCTCTTTACATATGTTAGGTGCATCATCCACCAAGGGCCAACATTCACGGAGATTGGAAGGGTTGATTTGTAAGTGCAATCCTCCTCTCCTTTGAGACCATTTAAATTGAGGGCATAGAAAATGTCTGAGGAAGGTGAATGAATTTACGGAATCTTCCTCTAATGACCCTTTCTTTTGTTTTTGTTTTATTTGTTTGTTTGTTTTTGGGTTTTTTTTGAGTTGGAGTCTCACTCGGTCACCCAGACTGGAGTGCAGTGGCCGCTCCAGGCCACC
>NW_007258821.1:234659-280005 GCF_000164805.1 Carlito syrichta
CGGGCTCAGGCAATCCACTCACCTCAGCCTCCCAAAGACGCGGGATTACAGGCTGAGCCACCGAACCCGGCTGTTTTTGTTTTTTGAATCGGAGTCTCACTGTGTCATCTAGGCTGGAGTGCAGTGGCACCCTCATGGCCACCTCAGCCTCGACCTGCTGGGCCTAGGCGATCCATCAACTTCAGACTTCCAAGTAGCTGGAACCACAGGTGTACACCACCACACCCAGCTGATTTTTTTATTTCTGTAGAGATGAAGTCTCACCATATTGCTCGGGCTGGTCTCGAACCCCTGGGCTCAGGCAATCCTCTCGTCTCCGCCTCCCAAAGCATTTTACAGGCATGAGCCACCATGCCCGCTATCAAGACATTCTGTCTCAGGAGCAGACGGGGCAGAACAATTGGGACTTGGGTCTTAACAGAGTAATGTATAATTTGAATCCAAATTTGTCTTACGTGTAGATGTGAGAGGGAGTCTGAGAGTTGGGAAAGTGTGGCCCCATAAAATTTCTCCTACAAGGAGAGAAAATTAAGAGCTCACATATCTATCCCATTCACATTAGCAACACTATGTTGATTTTTGACATGTTAAAAAAGGCAGCCCAGATGTAATGGAGGAAAGGTGCTAGGGCGAAAATCTTCCTTTTCTGCTTCCTGAGAGGTATCTAACACGCTTTAGAATCCCGCTTCCTATTTATTTACTTTCTCCCATTTTGAAATTTTTCCATATGGCTGAAGCAGATTGAGAGATGAAGGACGGTATAAATAAATCCTACCTTTGCTGGGCTCGGTGGTTCAGCCTGTAATCCCGTGCTTTGGGAGGCTGAGGTGAGTGGATTGCCTGAGCCCGCGGGTTCGTGACTTGCCTGGGCAACTTGTCGAGACCTCATCTCTACAATAAAAATAAAAAATTAGCTGGGCGTGGTAGCACGCACCTGTAGTTCCAGCTACTTGGAAGGCAGAGGCAGAAGGATTGCCAGAGCCTAGCAGATTGAGGCTGGGGTGGCCGGGAGTGGCTACTGCACTCCAGTATGGGCTACAGAGTGAGACTCCAACTCAAAAACAACAACAAAAATCCTGCCTTTGTCAGAGTCTGGGGTGAAGGTGGTGTACTTAAGCATGGCCTTTGAAAAGCGGGAGAAGCTGGGCTCAGTGGCTCAGCCTGTAATCCCGCGCCTTTGGGAGGCTGAGGTGAGTAGATTGCCGGAGCCCGCGGGTTCGAGACCTGCCTGGGCAGCAATACCTCATCTCTACAATAAATCAAAAAATCAGCCGGGCATGGTAGCACGCACCTGTAATTCCGGCTACTTGGAAGGCTGAGGCGGAAGGATCGCCGGAGCCCAGCAGGTCAAGTCTGCGGTGGCCGGGAGTGGCCACTGCACTCCAGTCTGGGCGACCGAGTGAGACTCCAACTCAAAAAAAAAAGAAAAATAAAAAAAGAAAAGCGGGAGAACCCTTTCCGAGGAGCCAACAAGATGGCTGAAGTGGAGTAGAAGAAGAAGAGGACCTTCCGCAAGTTCATCTACCGCGGTGTGAACCTGGACCGGCTGCTGGACAATGCCCTATTAGCAGCTCATGCAGCTGTACAGCGCACGGCGGCTGCAGCACTCATTGCTTAAACAGCTGCGCAAGGCCAAGAAGGAGGTGCCCCCCTCATGGAGAAGCCCGAGGTGGTGAAGACACACCTGCGTGACATGATCACTCTGCCCGAGATGGTGGACAGTGTGGTGAGTGTGTACAACGGCAAGACCTTCAGCCAGCTGGAGATCAAGCCGGAGTTGATCAGCCATTACCTGGGCAAGTTCTCCATCACCTACAAGCCTGTAAAGCTCAGCCAGCCTGGCATCAGTGCCACCCACTCCTCCCATGTCATCCCACTCAAGTAGTCGTGCCAATAAAGACACGCCTGCCCAGTCTCCCCCCCAAAGTAATTTCTTTGATTTTTACATAAATAACTACTTTTAGAGCCACCTTGTCCATTCCAGCCAATAGGCAGGTTATCATGTGGTTCATTTTCTCTCTATCTGGGAAGTTAATTTGGTAATCCCAGGAGATCTCTGTGCGTGGGGGGGGGCCTCTGCCTTGGTGCCTATGGGATTATGGGCTGGGTCTTGCTGATGGAGGGTGTGGGCACGGATGAGCTGCTACCCAGATGCATTCCCTCTTCTTCAGGGAAAAGGAAGAGGAGAAAGAATGACATACAGGTCATGCCAGGTGATATCATAGGACTGGGTGATGTGGAGTAATTCTTTACAGTAGGTAGCCAGGTTAGAGGTAAAGGAACCCAGTTGTTTCTCAATTTGAGAGAGTTGCCCAGGGAGAAAGGAATATGGACCCTTTCTTTGCCCTCTGTTCCTGCAAGCTCCCTGAGAGGAAAGACGAGAGCGGGACTTTGGGGGCAACTGGGGAATGGAGGATGCTGGGTCAGAGAGCGAGTGTGAGGGGGAGAAGGAAAGGAAGGAGGAGGCTGTGAATGGGGAGGTGCAGAAGCGGAAGATGGTGGTGAGGTAGGGGGAGTAGAGTTTAGGGTTTTTTTTCTTTTTTTTTTTGAGTTGGAGTCTCACTCTGTCCCCCAGACTGGAGTGCAGTGGCTGCTCCCGGCCACCGCAGCCTCAACCTGCTGGGCTCCGGCGATCCTTCCACCTCAGCCTTGCAAGTAGCTGGAACTACAGGTGCACGCTACCACGCCTGGCTAATTTTTTGATTTATTGTAGAGATGAGGTCTCGCCAAGTTGCCCAGGCGGATCTTGAACCCACGGGCTCAGGCAGTCCACTCACCTCAGTCTCCCAAAGCACAGGATTACAGGCTGAGCCACCGTGCCCGGCTGAGTTTAGGGATTTTTAATAGAAGAATTTGGAAGGGGTTACAGGCTTGACAAAGAGATGGCTTGGATTGGGGATAGAGGAAGGCTTGAGCATAGGGGACCTCGGACCATTTTCTGTTGCGTTGGAGAAGATTGTTGAGGTTATGGAGAATTTGGAAGTTACAGGTCCTGTTTTGAGCCATCGGTTGTTATTGTCTAATTGATCTTGGAGTCAAGCCGTATTACAGAAGAAAATGAGACACTTTGACCTTAGAACAAGACCTGAAACCTTTGAAAAACAAAAAAAACAGGTACCTGCACAAGGAACATTTGTATACCTAACCCTGAATTGTACCCTACAATTTCAAAATTAAAAGAGAAAAAAAAAAGAAAAAAAAGCCCCCCAAAACCACACAAATTGGCAAAAATTTAAAAACTTGGTAATGTTAAGGATATGTTAAGCATATGGATCCACAGGAGCTTTCATCCACTGCTGTGGGTGTGTAATCTGGTATAACCATTTTGGAAAATAGTTTGCTCTTACTTGGTGAGGCTGAATATGTAAACATCTCAGTATATGCATAATATCTCAGCAATCCCCATTCCCAGATATATGCTAAAGACACAGGCAGAAGAGTTTATGGCCTCACTGCTTGCATTAGCAAAAACTGGAAACTGTCCCATGTCTGTCAACAGTAGAATGACAAGTGGTAATATATTCATATGATGCAATGTCATAGAGAGTGGAAATGAATGAGCAATCACTGCACACAACCATATGCTTGAACTTCAGAAACTGAAAGAACAAAAACAGAAGAAGAAAACATAGTACAGTGCCAAGCAGCTTATAAATAATGTCAAGCAAAACTGAACAATATATTGTTTATGGATAAATATATGTGGTAAAAAAGAAAAAAGAAACTAAGTCTTAAAAAGCAGTCATATCAATTAATTTTTTTTTTTTTTTGAGTTGGAGTCTCACTCTGTCGCACAGACTGGAGTGCAGTGGCCGCTCCCGGCCACCCCCGGCCACCGCAGCCTCGACCTGCTGGGCTCCGGCGATCCTTCCGCCTCAGCCTTCCGAGTAGCCGGAATTACAGGCATGTGCTACCATGCCCGGCTGATTTTTTGGTTTATTGTAGAGATGAGGTCTCGCTGCCCAGGTGGGTCTCGCACCCACAGGCTCAGGCAATCCACTCAACTCAGCCTCCCAAAGGCGCGGGATTACAGGCTGACCCACCGAGCCCGGCTAGCAGTCATATTATTACCATAAAATTAGAGATAGACATTACTGACGGTGGGCAAGGGAAAAGAGGTTTGGGAATGGTTATTCAGCTGCCAGTCAGTAATGCCTTCCATAGCATCTCATTTAATTTGTTTCCCAAATGAATGACCAGTCATTTCAATATATGTTATCATTTTCTTCTTCTTATAACTGGTTTCCTTTTACAGTTTTGTCATATGCTTCTATCATATGCTAAGTGCCCTTGTATAGTTGGGTATGTTTCTGGACCTTATTTTTTGTTTTTCATTCTATTTGATATTTTTATACCCATAGCACACTAGTTTAGTTATTGTAATTATAAAGTATTTTTTGGCCCCAGGCGTGGTTGCTCACACTTATAATCCCAGCACTTTGGGAGGCCAAGGTGAGTTTGCCTGAGCCCAGGGGTTCGAGACCAGCCTGGGCAACTTGGTGAGACCTCATCTCTACAATAAATCAAGAAAAAAAATTAGTCAGGCATGGTGACGCATTCCTGTATTTCCAGCTACTTGGAAGGCTGCAGTGGAAGGCCTGAGTTCAGGTTGAGGCTGCAGTGGCCGTGAGCATGCCACTTCACTCCAGCTTGGGTGACAGAGTGAGACTCAAAAAAAAAAGTTATTCTTATATATGGAAGATTGTATTGTTCAAACATGGCCACAACATTTCTGGTTCCATACACAATTTCAGAACCTGCCACTTCCCCATCAAGAAGTAGAGTCTAGTCCCTGTTCCCGTGAACCTGGGAAGGCCTTTGTCTCTGCCTCCAATCACTAGAATGTGGTAGAAGTGATGCTGTGTGACCTCTGGGTATAGGTTTGAATTGGTGATACACCTTACTCTTTGTTCTCTCTCTCTCTCTCTCAGGACACTCACCCTTGGGACCTGGCCATCATGTTGTGAGGGAGCCAGACAGCCATATAAAAAGGCCATGGGTAGGTGTTCTGGCCATAGCCCCAGCTGGGGTTCCAAGTGACAGCAGCATGACAGTGAGCCATCAGATGACTCCTCCACCCTTAAGCTGCCCCAGCTGACAATGGGCAGAGACAAGCTGTTCCCTTAGAGCCCTGTCCAAACTACAGGTCTGTGAACAAAAATAGTGTCATTGCTTTAAGCCACTAAGTGTTGGGGTGATTTGTTACACAGCACTAGATGACTGGAACACTATACATTTGCATTTCCCAATTCATTTTGCTATTCCAGAAATAGCTCCTCAGAATTTTTTGTTTTTGTAGAGATGGGATCTCGCTATGTTGCCCAGGCTGGTCTCAAACTCCTGGCCTCAAGTAATTCTTCCACCTTGGCTTCCAAAACAGGTTTATAGGTGTGAGCAACTGTACCCGGCCATCTTGTCAAGTATTGTAAAAAAATCTTCACCTCTTTGAGGTAACATGTTCTGTTAAGTATCCTTCCTTTCTTTTTTTTTTTTTTTTTGAGTTGGAGTCTCACTCTGTTGCCCAGACTGGAGTGCAGTGGCCGCTCCCGGCCACCACAGCCTTGACCTGCTGGGCTCCGGTGATCCTTCCGCCTCAGCCTTCCAAATAGCCGGAATTACAGGCATGCGCTACCACGCCCAGTTGATTTTTTGATTTATTGTAGAGATGAGGTCTCGCTGCCCAGGCAGGTCTCGAACCTGCGGGCTCAGGCAATGCACTTACCTCAGCCTCCCAAAGATGCGGGATTACAGGCTGAGCCACCGAGCCCGGCGTATCCTTCCTTTCATACTCATTTCCATGTCCTTGCAAACACATGCATACCTAAATAGAGGTTTTTGTTGCTATTGTGGTTGAATTTATTCTTAAAAATTGGTATTATACTATTCTATTATACACATAACTCTACAAATTACTTTTTTCCAGTTAATACTATATTGTTATATATCCTCTAGGTCGGGTAGTATAGAGAGCAGAGACCTCATCTCTGCTGGGCATCAAAATCAGTCAGGGAAGGGACTCCTAAGAGCATGCCGGAAGATGGCCAGGAACGGGTATTTAGAGCATGGAGCCAGGTGGTCAGACACTTGGAAGATGCAAGTAGGGAGGAGAGGATGCTGGAACCCAAAAAGAAGGAGGACCTCGCTGTTCCCTGAGATGAGTATTCATTGCCTGACTCTGTCTTGAAAGGCTTCCTGGATCACAGTGTGTGAGAGGGCTGATCACACTCGAAGGACTAACGACAGGGTGAACATCTCCCGACACTCTCTCATGTCCTTTGTCCGGGTGGACCTTGCCTACAGCTCTTCTGGGAGGCTCTGAGCTCAGCAGACTCTCTAGAATCTTCCACAAGGTCTCATAGGCCAATGTGCGGAGCTGGCCATGGTGCTGGCAGGGATCCTAGATGACGTGCTAGACTTTTCCCATGGCACATTCATCTTTGCTGTTCCTGCTCATTTTGCCCGGTGCTGGATGTGAGGTGGAATCTCTGTGAGTGCAGGAGAGAAGGTGCCAGGGTGGGTACAGTAGGGATTACAAAGATGGCTGATACAGGATCAGACATAATGAAAGAAGGCCAGGATCAGGGTTAAGAAGAATAGGGTTTTTATTTAAAGTGCTGGGTTTCTTTGTTTTTATTTTATTTATTTTTGTTTTTTGATCCACTGCACTTCACCCAGGCTGGAGTGCTAACTGCAGCCTCAACTTCTTGGGTACAAGTGATCCTCCTGCCTCAACCTCCCAAGTAGCTGGGAGTATAGGTGTGTACCACCATGCTTTGCTAATTTTTAAAAATTTTTCGTAGGCCAGGCTTAATGGCTCAGCCTGTAATCCCAGCACTTTGGGAGACCAAAGTGGGTGGCTTGCCTGAGCCCGATGGTTCGAGACCCACCCAAGCAACTTGGTGAGACCTCATCTCTACAATGAATCAAAAATTAGCCAGGCATGGTAGCGCACGCCTATAGTTCTGGCTACTTGGAAGGCTGAGGCAGAAGGATCGCTAGAGCCCAGCAAATCAAGGCTGTGGTGTCCGGGAGCATGCCACTGCACTCCAGTCTGAGTGACAGAGTTAGACTCCAACTCAAAAAATATATATATATTTTGTAGAGATGGGATCTGGTTATGTTGCCTAGGCTGGTCTGGAACTCCTGACCTCAAGTGATCCTCCCTTCTTGATCTCCCAGTGTGCTGAGATTGCAGGCATAAGCCACCATGCCCAGTCTTACTTTGAGTTTTAATATGGAAAAATGTATTTTTAAAAATTAATTTTATTTATTACATGATATTACCATAGTGAAGCAAATTAACATATACATCATCTCAGATGGTTACCCTTTTTTTTCTGAGTCAGAATCTCTGTTACCCAGGCTGGAGTGCAGTGGCACACTCACAGCCACTGCAGCCTTGAACTGCTGGGTCCAGGTGATACTTCCACTTCAGCCTTCCAAGTAATTGGAACTACAGGCAAAAGCCACCATGCCTGGCTAATTTTTTGGTTTATTGTAGAGACGAGGTCTTGCCATACTGCCCAGGCTGGTCTCGAACCCGTGGCTTCAGGCATTCCTCTTGCCTCCACCTCCCAAAGTGCTGAGATTACAGCATGAGCTACCACTCTCGGCTTGATGTTTACCCATTTTTTTGTTTTTGTGTTAAGAGCAGCTAATATCTATGGAAAATTTTCAAACATACGGGAGGAGAAGGAAGAATATGACAAACCTCTGTGTACACATACCTATCATCCTACTGTCATAGTTATCAGTGTCTGATACCTTGTTTTTTGTTTGTTTTTGTTTGTTTGTTTTTTGAGTTGGGAGTCTCAGTGTCACCCAGGCTGGAGTGCATTGGCACACTCACAGCTACTGCAGCCTCTACCTGCAGGGCTCAGGCGATTCTTCTGCCTCTGCCTTCCAAGTAACTGGAACTACAGGCGCGTGCTACCACATCCAGCTAAGTTTTTTATTTATTGTAGACACGAGGTCTTGCCAGCTTGCTCAGGCTGGTCTAGAACCCCTGGGCTCAGGCAGTCCTCTCACCTCTGCCTCCCAAAGTACGGGGATTACAGGCTTGAGCCACCGCACCCAGCCTAGGTATGATTTTAAAATACTCTCTTTTAGCCAGGCTCGATGGCTCAACCTGTAATCCCGCGCCTTGGGAAGCTGAGATGAGTGGATTGCCTGAGCCTGCGGGTTGAGACCCGCCTGGGCAACTTGGCAAGACCTCATCTCTACAATAAATAAATTTTCAAAAATTAGCCAGGTATGGTAGTGTGCGTCTGTATTTCCAGCTACTTGGAAGACTGAGGCAGAAGGATCACTGGAGCCCAGAAGGTCGAGGCTGCGGTGGCCGGGAGCGGCCACTGCACTCCAGTCTGGGCGACAGAGTGAGACTCCAACTCAAAAAAAAAATAAATTCTCTTTTAACAAGTCCAAAGCCATTATCATACCTAAAAAATTAAAGCTTATTATTTAACCAGATATGGTGGCTCACTGGGAGGTCAAGATAGGAGGATTAATAGAGGCCAGGAGTTCCAGACCAGCCTGGGCAGCATAGCCAGACCCCATCTCAAAAAAAAAAAAAAATATATATCTGGAAATAGTGGCACATGCCTGGAGTCCCAGCTGTTCAGGAGACTGAGGTGGGAGAATCAATTGAGCCCAGGAGTTCAAGGCTGCAATGAGCTATGATCACGTCACTACACCCCAGCTTGGGTGACAGAGCAAGACCCTGTCTCTAAAAAATAAAAATAAAATAATTTCTCAGTATCATTAAACGTCCAGTCAGTGTTCACATTTCTCTAGTTTTCTCAAACAATGTATTTTTCTGTTAATAGGTTTAAATCAGAATCAACAAAGGCTACACAGTGTATTGTATTTGGTTTTTGTTAATGTGTTTCTTAGTTATTTCTTTTTATTTTTTTGAGTTGGAGTCTCACTCTGTTGCCCAGACTGGAGTGCAGTGGCCGCTCCCGGCCACCACAGTCTTGACCTGCTGGGCTCTGGCAATCCTTCCGCCTCAGCCTTCCAAGTAGCTGGAACTACAGGTGTGCGCTACCACACTTGGCTAATTTTTTGATTTATTGTAGAGATGAGGTCTTGCCAAGTTTCCCAGGTGGATCTCGAATCCACGGGCTCAGGCAATCCACTCACCTCAACATCCCAAAGCGCGGGATTCTTAGTTATTTCTAATCTGTACTCTGTCTCTCAGTTTATTTGTTGAGGAAACAGGTCATTTGCTCTACCAAATTTCCAAAATTCTGGATTTTTATTATTGAATCTTTATAGTGTTTTTATTTATTTATTTTTATTTTATTTTATTTAATTTTAATTTTATTTTATGAGTTGGAGTCTCACTCTGTCGCCAAGACTATCCAGATAGTGTTTTTAAACTGGTTTTTCTGTTTTCTGTATTTTCTATAAACTGATGTAAGCTCTAGAGGCTTGATCAGAGTCACTTTGGTTTTTTGATGCGAATACTTCATAGGTGGTGCTTTGTACTCATTGCATCATAATAGGAAGCATGTAATGTCTGCTTGTGTCTCCTATTGTGATGTAGAGATTGATTAGTGGGTTCTGATTTTGTCAGCCCAATCTACAGATTCCATCACAATCTTTCTTTCTTTCTTTTTTAAATGGAACGCTTCATGAATTTGCATGTCATTCCTGCGCAGGGGCCATGCTAATCTTCTCTGTATGTTCCAGTTTTAGTCCATGTGCTGCTGAAGCGAGCACAACAATCTCTCATTTAATAGTTTTATCGTGGCCTGGCTTGGTGGCTCAGCCTGTAATCCCAGCACTTTGGGAGGCCGAGGCGAAAGGATTACCTGAGCTCGCGGGTTTGAGGCCATCCCGGGCAACTTGGCGAGACCTTGTCTCTACAATAAGTCAAAAATTAGCTGGGTGTGGTAGCGCACGCCTGGAGTTCTGGCTACTCGGAAGGCTGAGGCTGAAGGATCACCGGAGGCCGGCAGGCTGACGCTGGGGTGGCCGTGAGTATGTGTGCCACTGCACTCCCGCCTGGTCAATGGAGTGAGATTCCAACTCAAAAAAAGAAAAAAAATAGTTTTAGCAGTCAGCTAGACGTCTTTGTCGTTAGAGGTTACAAATTGGTGCTATTCGAATTCTATTATTATTTCTGAGTTTTCCACTTGGAATTCTATAAAGAATTTTTCCTCATCAGCTATTCATTATGCTGAGGCAAGTTCCTGAGGAAAAAACAAAATGAATACTTGATTCTTTCCCTTTATGTTTTAGTTTTCAGAATAATGAGATGAGATCCTAGCATCTTCTAAAAATGACCAATTAGGGTTTTATGTGCGTGTTTGTCATGAGCTTCTGGATTTTAACATATTTGGTGTATTTTAATCCATTTCAGTTATTGTTCTTTTGATATTCATATTGTTCCATCTTCAGCCAGTGGATGCTCCTTCCAGTTGACACCTGTGTTACTTTTTATTTATTTATTTTATTTATTTATTTTTGAGCCAGAGTCTCACTCAGTCACCCAGGCTGAAGTGCAGTGGCACACTCCTGGCCACCTCAGCCTCGACCTGCTGGGCTCTGGCAATCCTTCCACCTCAGCCTTCCAAGTAGCTGGAACTACAGGTGTGCACTACCACGCCCGGCTAATTTTTGATTTATTGTAGAGATGAGGTCTCACCAAGTTGCCCAGGCGGGTCTCGAACCCTCGGGCTCAAGCAATCCACTCACGTAGGCCTCAAAAGTGCTAGGATTACAGGCTGAGCCACAGAGCCCGGCCCACATTGTGGTTTTAACTTGCATTTTTTTTAGTGGCTAATCATGTTGACCATCTTTTCATGTGCTAATTTACCTCTTCAGTAAAATGTTCATGTCATTTGCCTATTTTCTTTTTTTGGGAGGTGGGGTAAAGTCTCTCACTCTGTTGCCCAGATTGGAGTGCAGTGATGCAATCACAGCTCACTGCAACCTTGAACTCCTGACTTTTGCCCATTTTCTAATTGGAGTGTTTGTTTTTTTGTTTTTGTGAGGGTTTTTTTTTTTGAGTTGGAGTATCACTCTGTCACCCAGGCTGGAGTGCAGTGGCACGCTCAAGGCCACTGCAGCCTCGACCTGCTGGTCTCAGGTGATCCTTCCACCTCAGCCTTCCAAGTAGCTGAATCACAGGTGCATACCACCACACCTGGCTAATTTTTTGATTTATTGTAGAGACAAGGTCTTGCCAAGTTGCCCAGACTGGTCTTAAATCCCTGGTCTCAGGTAATCCTCTCACCTACGCCTCCTGAAGTGCTGTGATCACAGGCGTGAGCCACCATGTTTTGTTTTTTACTGTTGATTTTTGAGAGTTTGTAATACATTCTAGATACAGATCTTTGGTCAGATATGTCATATGTCCTTTAGACACACTTCTGGTTGTTTTCTTTCTTTCTTTCTTTTTTGAGTTGGTATCTCACTCTGTTGCCCAGGCTGGAGTGCAATGGCATGTTCATGCCCACCGCAGCCTCAACCTGCTGGAGTCAGGCGATCCTTCCACTTCAGCCTTCCAAGTAGCTGGAACTACATGCATGCACCACCATGCCCAGCTAATTTTTTTGATTTATTGTAGCAATGCAGTATTGCCAAGTTGCCCAAGCTGGTCTCAAACCCCTAGGCTCAGGCAGTCCTCTCACCTCGCCCTCCCAAAGTGCTGGGCCACTGTGCTCAGCCTTTAGTTGTTTTCAATAGTTTTCTTTTTTTCTGGTATGATAAGTGCTCAAGGCTCATCTTGTTGAATAGAATTTTAAACTTTTAGGACAATGTAGAAGTGACATAGAACTATATCATCCTTTCTCATTCTAAAGAAGTTTGGTTATTGAAGAGGACAGAGCAGAGACTTGGTGGCAAACTTCTGGTAAAAACCCAGTAGATCTCAAGGTTCCCTCCAACTCCTCTTCATTGCCAGCACTTCCATCACGTTCATTATTCACTATAGCAAGTGAGTGCCAACATCTAAGCTAGGTGCTGGGAATTAACAGGGAGTTTCTTTTTTTTTTTTTTGAGTAGGAATCTCACTCTGTCACCAAGGCTGGAGTGCCGTGGTATGCTCACGGCCACTGCACCTTGACCTGCTGGGCTCAGGTGATCCTTATGCCTCAGCCTTCCAAGTAGCTGGAACCACAGGCATGCACACCACTCCCAGCTAATTTTTAGATTTGCTGTAGAGCCAAGGTCTCCCCAAGTTGCCCAGGCTGGACTCAAACTCTTGGACTCAGGCAGTCCTCTTGCCTCCACCTCCCAAAGTGCCGAGATTATAGGCATGAGCCACCACGTCTGGTGGGAGTTTCAACTTAAAGAGGCACGTGTTCATAAGGGGGTTCTGTGCAGGAAGCTTCGTGGGCATCAAGAAGGGCCCCTGGCCTGGAGGTCAGGGAAGGCTTTCCAGAGGACAAGATAACTTGGTGCAGATGGCAGGTAAGGCAGGGGGGACAAACCGGACCCCAGTTGAGGTAGATGTTTCAGGGATCCTGTTTAAGTACCTCAAAGGGAGGGAAAGCAGGGTGCATTCCAGGGGTCCTTAAACAAAGACACCTTTGCAAAAGATGGAAAGGAATATAGGTCAATACTTGAACGTGGCTTAATATTGTTTGGGGTTGAGAATAAAGGAGTCAATAGAATTACCTCTTGGTTGCTGTCTCTAAGGGTCCTGAAACTTCCATCGGATTCCTTTTTTGCTTGTTTTTGTTTTGAGTCAGGGTCTCACTCTGTTGCCCAGGTTGGAGTGCAGTGATACAATCATAGCTCTCCGCAGCCTCAAATTCCTGGGCTCAAGCCATCCTCCTGCCTCGGCCTCCCAAAGTACTGGGATTACAGGCATGAGCCACTGTGCCTGGCCTCAAATTTCTTTTCTTTTCTTTCTTTTTTTTTTTTTTTTTGAGTTGGAGTCTCACTCTGTCGCCCAGACTGGAATGCAGTGACCGCTCCCGGCCACTGCAGCCTCAACCGGCTGGGCTCCGGCAATCCTTCCGCCTCAGCCTTCCAAGTAGCTGGAACTACAGGCACGCGCTACCATACCCGACTAATTTTTGATTTATTGTAGAGATGAGGTCTCACCAAGTTGCCCAGGCGGGTCTCGAACCCATGGGCTCAGGCAATTCACTCACCTCAGCCTCCCAAGGCGCGAGATTACAGGCTGAGCCACCGAGCCCAGCTCTCAAATTTCTTTTATAAAGAATTGAAGACCTGGCTGGGCATGGTGGCTCATACGTATAATCTCAGTACTTTGGGAGACCAAGGGAGAGGATTGCCTGAGCCCATGGGTTCGAGATCAGCCTGGGCAACTTGGTAAGACGTCATTTCTACAATAAATAAAAAATTTAGTCGGGTGTGGTGGCACGTGTCTGTAGTTCCAGCTACTTGGAAGGCTGAGGCAGAAGGATCTCCTGAGCCCAAGCAGGTCGAGTCTGTGGTGATTGTGAGCATGCGACTGCACTCCAGCCTGGGTGACAGAGTGAGACTCCAAGTAAAAAAAAAAAATTTTTTTTTTTTTTGGGGGGGACCTAACAGGGAAAGGAGACAGTCAAGTTTGGATAAGGTTCTAAAACACTATCCCGGTAAGGGGCAGGAGTGGCATGGTCTGGCCTGTGGGGTTGGTTCACAATGGTGTTCCCAGTCCTCCTACAAGGTCATGTTCCTGTCTTCCAGGTAAAAGGTGACACACTTAACCTCCCAACACCTGTGTTCTGTCAGTAGTCTCTCCAGCAGTGGAAATAGATTACACTATCCTCATCAGAAGTCCAGGGGGTCTCCTGTGGGTGAGGGGGCATATTACATTAACTCGGGGGTGTTGGGTGAGATTTTAGGTACATTAAAAGAAAACAAGGATTTTTAAAAACCCCAAATTTTAGAAACACCGATCTTATTCTCTTCCCCTAGGTCTCCTTGTGATAATCCTCTCCAAAATCTTTATGTTCCATCTGGCCCTAAAAGTGAGATTTGGAGGCCGTGTGCAGTGGCTCAAGCCTGTAATCCCAGCATTTTGGGAGACTGAGGTGAGAGAATTGCCTGAGCTCAGAAGTTTGAGACCAGCTTGGGCAATTTGGTGAGACCTCGTCTCTATAATAAATTTAAAAAATAAGCTAGGCATGGTAGTACATACCTGTAGTTCCAGCTACTTGGAAGACTGAGGTGGAGGAATTGCCTGAGCCCAGCAAGTCAAGGCTGTGGTGGCCATGAGCATGCCACTGCACTCCAGCCTGGGCAACAGAGTGAGACTCTGACTCAAAAAAAAAAGTGAGATTTGGAGCAGCTTGAATGGATTTAGAGTCTATCATACTCAGTGATCTATCACAGAAACAACAGAGTACAACATGCTCTCACTCATAAGTGGACCCTGAACATTTACCATAATTCTATAAGAAAGGGATTGGCAGTAGCAGGCTACTGCTGCAGTGAGGTTGAGGGGGACACAACATTAATAAGGGTAACTGATCTTAAACCAGGCAAAGTGGAGACCAAAGTGAGGCCCCAACTTTACTTGTACAATGACCATTGTATACCTAATTCTGAATTGTACCCCACATCTTTAAAAAAATAAGTCAGGCTCGATGGCTCAGCCTATAATCCCGTGACTTTGGGAGGCTGAGGTGAGTGGCTTGCCTGAGCCCACGGGTTCAAGACCCACCTGGGCAACTTGGCGAGACCTCATCTCTACAATAAATCAAAAATTAGCTGGGTGTGGTAGCGTACGCCTGTAGTTCCAGCTACTTGGAAGGCTGAGGTAGAAGGATCACCGGAGCCCAGCAGGTCGAGGCTGCGGTGGCTGGGAGCGGCCACTGCGCTCCAGTCTAGGCGACAGAGTGAGACTCTAACTCAAAAAATAAAAAATTAAAAAAAGTTTAAAAAAAAAGTGAGATTTGGTCATCATTCACATAATGTTGGAATCACTGGTGTGAACTAGTTACCATCACCCTCTGGAAGTTATGCAAGACACATAGCGTCAGCAGAAGAGGGATCACAGATCCCTTACCCCCAAAGACAAGGCGATCTGAGAAATAGGTTCACCAGTTTATTTCTTGGTGCTTCCAGAAACTCGTAAAAGCACAGCGAACAACAAGCAAGTCAGTAAAAGGAGATACCTGCTCAGCACGTTTCAACAATTGGTTTGGCTTTGGTGGGTCAGGCTGCCCAGGGCCGAGTGCCATGAGAGAGCAAAGTGAAGCCAGGTCCCCAGGAAGTGAGGCCTCAGACTGCGGAGTGTGAGGGGTGAGTGCAGGCTTCAGATCCAGATGTCAGAGCTGCAGTCGCCCCCAGGGTAGCGAAGCTCGTGAGCCAGGGCTGGGCCCAGGGGCTCCTTCCCAAAGTCTACCAGGAAGTTGGGGTTCAACTTGAGTCCCCCCTTTACTGTGTCGACATCGATCTGCAGCATCACAGAACCTTCCCTGGAGGAAGAGGGAAAGGGGGTGAGGAAGCAGTCAGAGGTGGCTGCCCCCTTCCCCCAAGATTTGCGAGTGTAGGGGTGAGTTCCTGAGGAAGGAGCAGGGTCTGAATGGTGGGGTGCAGGTGGGTCCCTGAGGATTCTTCAGAAAGCCAAATGATCCCTCCAGAGGAGGAGGGCTGGGAAGGTGAGCCCAGATAGTGTGCTTCTCACCTGATGAGATCAGGATAAAACTGCTTGTCCCAGGCACTGAACAGCGACGTGGTGACGTAGAGACGCTTCCCGTCTAAGCTAAGCTGGATCATCTGAGGGCCTCCGGCCACCCGTTTCCCCTTGGGAAAACCAGGGGTCAGACCCCAGGGTAACACCCTAGGAGGGGACCGCATGCACCCCAGGCCCTCAAGCATGCTCAGAGGGCTGCCCCTCCCATATTCCTCAAGCATGGCTCTGAGGGTCCAGTGAGTAGGGGGCGAGGCCTCACCTTGACCACCAGGGGCTCCGGCTGGCATTTGAGCTCCTGGTCCTCTAGCACTTGCACAGGGCCTCCCTTAACAATGCTGCCCCCGAGGAAAAGCTGGGTGGGGAGGCGGAGGATAAGGGAGGACAACAGGGAGGTGTGGACATTGCAGGAAGAGCGGCCTGCTTCCCAGGGATCCCTCACGCCTTTCAGACGTGTTCCCCTGCCTGGCCACGGCCCGGTAGTCCTGGCCCGCGTCACCCTTTAGCCCACATTTTGTTTTTCCCATACCTCTTATTCTCCAGCTGCTTCATACCCTCTCCCCCATCCCAGACTTTCTTCTCCTTCCTCCTCCCTGGTTCCTCCTGCTAGGGATCCCACCTGCCCGGTGAGGTGGGGCCTCTGTGGGTCAGAGACGTCATATTGCCGCAGGTCCCCATGCAGCCAGTTGCTGAAGTACAGGAAGCGGTCATCCAGGGATAGCAGGATGTCCGTGATCAGGCCTGGGGGCGCAGTGCAGGTTCAGAACCTTTAAGGACCCTTGTTTCCCAGGCCAGGAGTCAGCCTGCCGACCCCCCAGGCACTCACCTGGCATTTCGGGCAGCATCCAGCCCTTCACTTTCTTGGGGGGCACCTGGATCACCTTCTCCACTGACCAAGTACCACCCTACATTGGGGAGTGGAGGGTGAGGCTAGGTGGCAGAGAGGGGAGGCTAGGGCTCAGAGCTGGGTCTCCCCAGGCCTGAGAGGGAGAGGGTAGATACAAGGCCTTCTTGCCACTGGGGTCTAAACCATGCAAGCCCCTCAAAGCAGAGATCCTGTCTGCTCCAGCTTTTGAATGAATGAATCAATATAGCCAGTTACGGTTCAGGTGTTCACTGGCCCAGCACTGAGAGAAGACAGGCAGGGCATGGGCTGTCGGTTTCTTGTTCCTGGAGAAGCCTGGGCTGGTGGAGCCTGGGCCGAGGTGCTGACAGCAGGGAGGGGAGGGCGGGGGGCGCGTGTCACCTCATTCTTGAAGAAGCGCTGGACGGTGGAGCTGAGCGCACAGCCCACGAAGCCTTGAGCGGCATCGGGGTTGTGCAGGAAGCGGATCTCCAGGGGAATGAGCCCGTCCTTCAGATGCAGCGTCTGCACGATCTCATGGCGCTGCCAGTCCCACACATGTAAGTGGCTCCCGTACAGCCCTGGGGTGGGTGTGGGCCAGAGGATGGGCTCAGAGGTGGGTGGGAGGGCATGGAAAAAGGCCGGGGCCCCAACCAGGAGAGAAGGTTAAAAAATGGGTTGGAGGGATCAGACAGATGCTTGAGCAAGTCTTAGCACGCAACACATCCTATAACATCATCTGAAGAATTTGGGGCCCAATGAGGAAAGTCAGAGGGATGGAGACGGGTTGGGGTTCATGGAGCAGAAAGCAAGTAGGTGTGGGCTCAAGGCTCCTGCCGGCCCACGAGTGAATTCTCACCAGCCTCCACATCAGCAGGGTTGAAGCCATCTCGTAAGACATTGGGAGCTGCCCATTCGGTGCTGATCATGACGTTGTGTCGAGGTTGGTACCAGAAGTCATAGCCCATCCGGGCAGCACCTCCAGGCCGCTCCCATGTCCCTTTCACCTCGAATGTCTCCCCATCCAACAGCACAAAACCCCCTGAGTAGAGATGGAAATAGGGTAGCAGGTAGAGGCAGTAGAGACACTGCCCCCATCTGGCTGCACCCCCAACAAGTCCAGGAGGCTCCAAGCCCATTGCCTTCCCTCTCCCCTGGGTTGGCCAGCTCCTGAAATTCAGGTGTCCAAAGGGTCCCACCCAGAGGTGGCTGGGAGGGAGGCAAGGACCTCTAGTCTAAGTGCCCCTATCTTTCATCAACTTCACCTCTCTCCCAGACCACAGGAGAAAGTTTTCTCCTCTTGAGCCAAGAGATCTTCTGGAACTCAGTACTCTGTTCTCTCACCTAGCCCCCTAACTTTTGGAGTGGGATGGTCCCGAGTCTAAGCCCCATTCTGCTCACTACAGATTTTTTTTTTTTTAGTTGGAGTCTCACTCTGTCACCCAAGCTGGAGTGCAGTGGCATGATCAGAGCTCACCATAGCCAGGCTATCTCCTGGGTCCAGACCATCCTCCTACCTCAGCCTCCCAAGGAGCTGGGACTATAGGTATCTGCCACCATGCCTAGATAATTTTTTTATTTTTTGTAGAGACTAGGTCTTGGTATGTTGTCCAGGCTAGTTGCGAACTCCTGGGCTAAAACGATCCTCTTGCCTCTGCCTCCCAAAGTGCTGGATTACAGGCGTGAGCCACCATGCCTGGCACTACATTTTTAAAGCAGAATATACAAGTTATATTTACTTGCAGTTCAACAGGAATGCCCAATGTGTTGTTCCCTCGCTGGGTATTTTATGACAACTTGCTACATCCTTGCAAATACAACCAGATGTCGACTCCTAAGTGTTGTTAAGTCTAGAAATGTCACACTCCTCCCACCTCTTGGACAAAGCAATCAGAGTCTAGTGTAGTTAACCTTAGCTGGATGACCTTAACTTATGACCCACTCCAAGCCCTTGGATGGAGGGTTCTGAGCAAATAGTTGAGACTCTGTGAGAAGTAGGACAATCCTGGTGATTAGGACAGATTCTGGAGCCAGCTTGGTGGGTCTGAGTTCCAGCTCTGTGACTTATTACTTGTGTGACCTTGGGTAAGTTACTTAACCAATCTATACCCCAAATAGGGCTCATACTAGCACCTGCCTCATAGGTTGTGCCTGGCACACAGCCAATATTTTATAAATGTCAGCTCTGATCATACCATAAATGAGAGAGCAAACATAAAGATTAAGAATTCCTGACTGGATCCAGTGGCTCATGCTTATAATTCCAGCACTTCGGGAGGCCGAGATGAGAGGGGAGCCTGGACAATTTGGCGAGACCTCATCTTTACAATAAATCAAAATATTAGCCAGGTGTGGTGGCGTGTGCCTGTAGTTCCAGCTACTTGGAAGGCTGAGGTAGAAGGATCACCTGAGCCCAGCAGGTCAAGGCTGCAGTGGTCATGAGCATGCCACCGCACTCCAGCCTGGGCGACAGAGTGAGATTACAACTCAAAAAAAAAAAAAAGAGTCCCAAGGTACCACTGCCAGGCCATTACTAGGCCATTGCCAGGCCATTTGCCATTCCCTTGCTAAGCTATGGAATGGCCACATGCTCTTTGAGCTGTAGCCAGGCCATGTTTTCTTAAACTTTGGCCCCCTCCCCTACCTTGGTGAGGCGAATCTCCTCTTTCTCTCTCTAATTTACTTTCTAAATAAACCATATTTTCTAATCTAAAAAAAAAGAATCCCAGGGCTGTGAGATTTGCTCATGAATTCACAAAGGCTATGTGTTTTCTGGGACCATGTCTGTGATCACATTCCCTATGACAGACTGTTCTGACTGTACCTTTGAACTGAATCCATCAGTCAAGGCTCATCTTCGTAGAAGGAATCAAAACTGACATTACTTGCTCATATTTTAAATACCGGACAGGGCCTAGTCAACTGGTTCTCCCTGGGAGGCCTTTCCATCCCTGGGATCTGTTCCTCCTACAAACAAATGCGTCCCACATCTCATTGCTGTGAAGTGTTCACCAGCACACAGTGCCAGTAGGTACCTTTGCCATTGCCCTTAGGGTCTCCCAGGGAACTGATCATCACCTCCCCACTGGCCAGGCAGTGGCTGGTGTGGAGGTAGGCTAGGTCACACTTGGCATGGATATCCTTGGGCTCGATGACCTAGAGAGGGATGGGCAATGGAGTCAAAATCTTACAGGGCTAGGAGTCCCCACTCTTGACCCTCATACTCTTCTAAATCTTATCTGCTAACCCTGTTCTCTTTCTCTTCAAACATGAACACAGACATTGTGACTCATGCCTGTACTCTCCGCACTTTGAGAGACTGAGGCAGGAGGATTGCTTGAGCCCAGAAGTTCAAGACCAGCGAGGGCAACGTAGCAAGATCTCGTCTCCACAAAAAAATTAAAAAATTAGTTGGACGTGGTGGTGTGTGCCACCACCCAGTAGTCCCAATTCTCAGGAGGCTGAGGCAGGAGGATTGCCTAAGGCCAGGAAGTCAAAGCTATGGAAAGCTGGGATAGTGCCACTGCTCTCCAGTTTGGGCAACAGAGTGAGACCCCTGACCAAAAAAAAAAGCAAAAAACCAGGTGCAGTGGCTCACGCCCGTAATCCCAACACTTTGGGAGGCTGAGGTGAGGATTGCCTGAGTCCATGGGCTTGAGACCAGCCTGGGCAACATGACGAGACCTCATCTCTACAGCAAATCAAAAAATTAACCGGGCATGGTGACATACACCTGTAGTTCCAGCTACTTGGAAGGCTGAAGTGGAAGGATCACCGAGCCTGGCAAGTTGGGGCTGCAGTGACTGTGAGCAAGCAGTGACTGTGAGACTCCAACTCAAAAAACAAAACGAAAACAAAAATGGAAACAACTCTCCTTGTGGGACTATGGCAAATGTTCAGTCTGGTGACCTCTACAGAGCAGCAAGAGAAAGAGAGATTGCTAATAACCCACTAGGCAGAAAGCGCTGACTCTCCGCCCGCCCCACCTGTCCCGAAGGCACTTGCAGCCCTGTGACACTGCAAGCTCCTTCCAGACTGGGCCAATGCCAGTGTCAACGCTGTATCACCAACAGCCGACACAGTGAGTGGCTGGCATCAGGAGGGCACTGAACAAATTGTTGAGAGGAAGGACTGGAAACTCCCACTTAAGAGAAGCCCTGAGCTCATAGCTCGGTGGGAGAAAAACGGTTCTCTCCCTCTTCTCCGAGGCCCTGGCCCATGGTGCTGGATGGTGACAACCCAGTATGCCTGGGAAAGTCTCCTCCATGGTCTAACCACTGAGCCAGATCCAGCACAAGAACCGGAGGCAGCTGGGTTGGGGCTGGCGTCTGGCCTACAGGCTGCCGGGGCAGTAGATGCCTTCTTGTCTCTGAGCCCAACAGGGTAGAAGACGTGCCTTGTGCAACTTCGGACACCGGGGCTCGGAGCCCACGTCCACCACGTAGATGCGAGAGGAGATGAGACTGGGCAGCACCAGCTTGGTGCGGGACTTGGTGCTGTCACCGAAGCAGCTGCTGCAGGTGTTCCACCCCGAGTGATGCAGCTCGTCCTTCATGTTGGGCATGGGCAGCCGGTGGATGACCTAGGACGGGGAAGTGGGGCCCACCCAGTCTGCACCTCTGTCTGCTTTTGGGAGAGGCGCCCCTGGACCCATTGGGGTTGGGCCGCGCAGCACAGGCTGCATTTCCTTGTACAGTGAACAGACTGTACAACCACACCCAGGGAGGACCGAGAGGGATGGAGCTGGGGAAGGGCAGGCCCAGGGCCAGGGCTGGACAAGGGGTCTTGAGGTCGCTGGTGCCCAAGCCCCACCTCACCTGGCTATACTGAGGAGATTTGGGGTCAACATCCACAGTAGCTAGATAATCGGGGGCCTCGGTGGCCGTGTTTCGGTAAATACAGGGTAGGTAGACAATCTCCTCCCGGGGTCCTGTAGGTGGGAAGCAGACAGTGGGGCTGGCAGGGTGGGAAGGGATGGCGGGGGCAGCGCTGGGTGTGCCAGAGGGTGCAGGCCAGGTCTGGGGTCCCCAACCCCACCAGCTGTGTAATCGTCAGAGGGGCACTGGCTCTCAGGCAGTCGGCAATTACCTTTCATGGCCTCCAGAGGGGTTGGGTAGCCGGGTCCACACTTCCCACATTTGGTTGCTGTGGGAACAATGGGGTGCAATTGGCTGGACTGTGCCCTGGAGGGTGAAGGCCCCCTCCCTCCATCCTGCGGCACACACCCTGGCTGGCCAGGGCAGACGTTCTAGCCCCATCACTCTGGCCTGACCTCTCTGTCTCCTCAGAGCCCTGAAGCCTCTGCCTGGTGGACAGACACTCCAGCAGGGTCAGGGAGGGTGGGAGGAGGGCTCGTGCCGCAGAGGTTGTGTGGTGTAGCCACGAGAGCTTGGATCTTGGGCAAGGTACCTAACCTCCCAGCCTCATCCTGCGTCCTCTGTAAAGGGGGTAATCAGAATATCATAAGGGGCTTTTATGAGAAGGAAACAAGAGGATGCAATAAGCGTGCAGTGCTGTGCTTGCCAGGCTGAGGCCCCATGAACCCTGGCTCTTCTTGCATCTCTGTCTCTCCCTCTCTCTCTTTTGAGTCAGAGTCTCACTCTGTCACTCAGCCTGGAGTACCGTGGCCGCTCACAGCCTCAATCTGCTGGGCTCAGTCGATCCTTCTGCCTCAGCCTTCCAAATAGCTGAAGCTACAAGTTGCTCCGGCTGGTCTCAAACCTCTGAGTTCAGGCAATCCTCTTGCCTCCCACAGTGCTGGGATTACAGTTATAAACCACCACTGCCTGGCCTCCTTTTCTCATTCTCTCTCTCTCTCTTTCTCTGGGGGCAGTGCCTGTTCAGCTTCCTTCACTAGGGGATGGAATGCTTTCTGTTTTTCCCTTCTCTGGGTCCTGATCCCAGGCTGCAAGCCAGGGCCAGGATTACATAACCCAGGGTCCTCAGGCCAGTTTCTCAGTTTCTACCCCTGGGTGGGTCCCACTTCCTCCATCTGTGAAGCAAGGTGCTTGACCCAGCTCTGGAGAACTCAGAGGCCCAGAGATGTAGGGAGCGGCCCTCTGTGTCCCTGAAATCTGGCAAGAAAGGCCACACTAATCCCCAGCATCAAAGTCAGCCGTGTGAAGGAGGGCTGGGACCTCACAGCTACCAGAACCCCAGTTTGGGGCCTGCGGGGGAAGGAGGGCTGAAGAATAACACAGAAGCTGTGGGCTGAAAGAAATTGTAGAGTGGAGTTCACAGGCCTGGCACCACCTGTGCCCTGTCCCTTAGCCAGTCTGGCCACTGCTCTCACAGCTGGGCTGCAAGCGGGGAGCAGGAGTAGCTGGAGGACAGCCTCCACTGGCGCCTGGGACCCCCGCTTGTAGCCGCCAAGTGATTTAGGAAGCTGGGCGGCAGTGATAGCATTTTAGAGTCTGGAGACCTGGTTCAAGTCCTGGGTTTGACATCCACTCTATTTCCTGTCCTTGAGTGGCTAAAAGAGAGTAATGATATCCTGCTTACTTCTCTAGGTAGATATGAAGGTCAAATAAGACAATGTATTCAAAAGAACTTTCAAGGCTGGGCCCAGTGGCTCACACCTGTAATCCCATCACTTTGGGAGACCAAGGCGGGAGGACTGCTTGAGTCCAGGAATTCAAAACCAGCCTGGGCAACATAGTGAGAACTTGTCATCTCTACAACAAATAAAAAAATTAGTAGGGCACAGTGGTGCATGCCTCTAGTCCCAGCTACTCGAGAGACTGAGGTGGAAGGATCACCCGAACCCAGGAGGTCAAGGCTGTGGTGAGCGTGACCATGCCACTCCAGCCTGGATGACAGAGTGAGACTCCAACTCAAAAAAAAAAAAAAAAAAAAAGTGTTACATAAAGATGGGCAAATAAAACAATGTATTCAAAAGTGCTTTCATGAAGGTGAGTGTATGAGTAAGGCAGGGCTGTGCTGGAGGAGAGAATGCAAGCAGCACTTGCTGCCTAGAGAGGGTTGAGGTGGGGCAGGGACTGAGAGTTGTCCAGCTCAAAGGAATTAAGGAGATTTGTTCTGCTGCACACCCTAACCATGTCAGGACTTGGCCCAGGATGGGGGCGGGGGGTGCTGGGTGGAGGTTGCTGGACACAGAAGAGAAAGGAGATTTAAGAACTCCAAGACAGCCTGGCTCAGTGGCTCAGTCTGTAATCCCGTGCCTTTGGGAGGCTGAGGTGAGTGGATTTCCTGAGCCCACAGGTTTGAGACCCGCTTGGGCAGGCGAGACCTCATCTCTACAATAAATCAAAAAAATTAGCCGGGCATGGTGGCGCGTGCCTGTAATTCTGGCTACCTGGAAGGGTGAGACGGAAGAATCGCCCGGAGCCCAGCAGGTCGAAGCTGCGGTGGCCGGGAGCGGCCACTGCCCTCCAGCCTGGGTGACAGAGTGAGACTCCAACTCAAAAAAAATAAAAAAAAAAAGAACTCCAAAACATCAAGACAGAGATGCAAACACTGCAAAGCCAAAGAGGGCACGAAAGAGAAGTGAGGGTTCAGAGGAGGGGCTGCCCACCCCAGGTTCCCCCCGCCCCCATCCCCAGCATTTCTTAGCACTTTTTTTCCCTGCATGCCACTCAGGTCCCAGGAAGTGTCAGTCCTCTTTCTGGGGCATACCTCCTGTCTCAAGTATCTCGAGCAAGGTCTCTGAGCATCTTTGGTTTGAGATGAGCCCAGGGAAAGCTCAGTAGGGTTTTCCGTGCCAGGCTGGGAAGTTTCTGCCAGCCCAGGGAAGAGCCCGCTCCAAGGGGCAAGGACGTCAATATTCTCCAACAGACCCCTTCTCAGCCCGTGGTCCAGGAGCCCATAGATGGAGGAGTAGGGAGACTGGGGACTGAGGGGATGGGTAGACTGAAACAGGTCTCCGGTGAGAAAGTGGGGGGTCCCTGATTTCCCTCCCAAAGTGATCCCTTGTGTGGAGCAGCTGGAGAGTGACGGGGGTGCCACAGGCTTAGGGTTCCTACCCTCTAGCGTGAGAAGTTGGCCCAGTGCTGAAGTCAGAATTGTCTCTCTCCTAGGTGAGGGCCAGGGGCAGAGAGGCATCGTCTACGAAGCCTCCACCTGGTTTCTGATCGGCAGAAAGGCGCCCTGGCCCCAGCCCCTGCTGAATGGAGCCAGGCAGGAGCCCAGGATCACCCTTCCCAGCAACCCCTCTGCCCTTCTTCCTCAGAAACTTTGGCTAAGCTGGGAAATGCAGCGGGGGGGAGGGGAGGGAGCGCACAGGGGAGGAACCACCAGGCAGGGTCCACCGCTCCTCCCGCAGCTGGTCTCCCTCGGGTTTTCTGTTCTTTCCTGGAGGGGGGAACCCTCCGAATTCGGGGCGGACCCGGGGTAGGCAATGTGCGGTTGGAAGCCCCCCTGCTTACCCATGCTGCTAACTGACGAGTTTGCCAGGAGCAGGCAGAGGCCAGGCGGAGAGCTGTGCTGGTGTCAGAGGCGGCTGTGTCAGGGAAGGAGAAAAGGGAGGAAATTTATACAACCAATTGGGGTGGCGCAGGGCAGGAGGAGGACCCTGGCAGCAGTCCAGGGCCCAGGCAGCTGGTCAGGGTGCGCTCAAGAGGCCTGGTGCGATTGGTGTTTGAATTATGGGGTGTGTGTGTGTGTGTGTGTGTGTGTGTGTGTGTGTGTGCGCGCGCCTGCCTTTATGTGCCTGTGTGGGAATTTGTTTTTGGTTTTTTTTGAGTTGAAGTCTCACTCTGTCGCCCAGGCTGGAGTGCAGTGGCACGTTTCCAGCCACTGTAGCCTCGACCTGCTGGACTCCGGCAATCCTTCCGCCTTGGCCTTCCAAATAGCTGGAACTACAGGCATGCGCCACCTTGCCCGGCTAAGTTTGTGGTTTATTGTACAGATGAAATATTGCCACGTTGCCCAGGTTGGTCTCAAACCTGCGGGTTCAGGCAATCATCTTGCCTCCACCTCCCAAAGTGCTGAGTTTACAGGCGTGAGCCACCAAGCCAGCCTGGTCCCCTTGACCTTGAAGTGGAAGGCAGTTGGCAGTGCCTGGTATCACACTCTGTGCCCTTATGAGCCTCAGGAGGTGAAAGCAGAGGGCCTCCCTGTCATTTCCCTGCCTGGTGCCTCTGGAGCTCCCAGGGTCTGGGTGGTGGGGCCCAAGCCCAATACAGTGCTGCTGGCCCGAGGTGACCTGTAGCCAGTCATAAAACTTTCAGGGTCACCAGGCATGGTGGCTCACGCCTGCAATCCCAGCACTTTGGGAGGCCAAGGTGGGCAGATTGCTTGAGCCCAGGAGTTCGAGACCAGCCTGGGCAGCATAGTGAAACCTTGTCTCTACAAATAATAAAAAAATTAACAGGGTGTGGTGGTGCACACCTATAGTCCCAGCTAATTGGGAGGCTGAAGTGGAAGAATTGCCTGAGCCTAGGAGGTTGAGGCTTCCTTGAGCCATGATCATCATGATCTTGCTACTGCACTTCAGCCTGGGCAACAGAGTGAGACCCCAACTCAAAAACAAAGCCAAAGCAAAAAACTCTCCAGGTCTCTATCTGTGAGGGAGCCTTCCAACTGGAGATTTAGTGGCTGCCCAGGGTGCTGAACCCGCTGATATAATATTCCAGGGACATGCCATAACCTCCAGGCAAATGCCTACCAAAGCAGGGTTGAGGTGTGATCCCACTAACTCCCTTTGGAGCTGCCCTTATCTAGAAAAGCCAGAGTTTGAAGGGCTAGACGTGGGTGAGCTCAAAGAAACCCACCCAGCTTGGTTTCCATCTGGAAGACAATGGCCCCCGTCTCCTGTCAGCTGGCCACTTGCCCAGGGAAACCTCTCCCCACTCCCCTAGGAAACTTCTGTGTCTGCAGAAACCACTTTCATCTCCTTAGATGAAAGCTCTGGGCTGAAGTTTTTATTGGATTGGAAAAAGGATAAAGTTTGGGCTTGAGATGATCCATAGAAAGAGCTAGAGTCTCCAAACAGGATTGGAGGGGGTTAAAACTGGGTCTTGGTGCAACGGGCATCTGTCCTCCTGGTTCCCCCGGTGAGGCTCACGGGTCCATCAGGGAAGACCCTCCGTGGCTGCCCAGGCAGGTGTCTTCTTTTAATCCCAATGCCACTCAACCCCTTTGGTTCTGTCCTGTGTCTGTCGTCCTTACCGGTACGCCATCAGCTGCCTTGTGTGTGCAGCTGCCCAAGGGGGGAGGCTCTGGAGCCTGCTTCCTGGTCTTTACCAGCGTCCTGGTCTCCTGGCTACCGGCACTCACACTGTCTTCCTCCACTCCACCGGCTACCTCCTCTTCCTCCTGAGGTCCCATCTCCTTATCTCCTACCTCCTTTCTGCTGCCAGTTTTTTGGCTTGAGGTAGCTTACCATCCAGGATTTAAAAGTGAAAGAAACCTATCAAAAGTTGCTGAATCATTAACTACCAAAAAAAGCTGTCATTTTGTTTGTTCTGGAGTCTATCATTGACTACCAGTTTTCTCCCCCCTCACCCCGTCTCCCTCCCTCTTTTCCTCCCTCTCTTCTTTCCTTCCTCCCTTCCTTCCTTCCTTCCTTTCTGTTGGAGTCTCACTCTGTTGCCCAGATTTAAATGCATTGGTACGATCACGGCTCACCACAGCCTTGACCTCCTGGGCTCTGGCGATCCTTCCACTTCAACCTCCCAAGTAGCTGGGACTACAGGCACCACCATGCCCAACTCATTTTTTGACTTGCTGTAGAGACAAGGTCTTGCCATGTTTCCCAGGCTGGTCTCAAACTCCTGGGCTCAAGTGATCCTTCCACCTCAGTCTCCCAAAGGGCTGGGAGTACAGGCGTGAGTCACCGTGCCTGCCTACCCGTTCTTTTATGCCCCTAGCTCTGACCTGGCTGGTCTCTGTGGCTCCTCCACGGTACTCTAACCCCTGCCTGCAACTTTCTCCCTGAACTCTTCATGCTTTTGAGCCAGCAAGGTGGTTGGGGAAAGTTGTCCCAGCCTGGGCGACAGATGGAGGTCGTCTGGGGAGAGAGGTTAGGCTGATAGCAGGCAGAGAAGCCTCCAGGGCATCTTTGCTTCTGAACAGACAGGTTTGGGCTTCTATGGTAGATTGTGAGAGTTGCACCCCAATCAGCATGGTTATCTCCTAAGCACTCCTAATTTTGTTTCTCAGGAGCTTAAGAGCTCCCTCCCCCATCTGATCTGGCCTACCCTGACCAATCAAAGCTGGGTGACTCCAGGCTTCACAGCAAAGGACACTGCCTGAGCTTGGAGGGATGGTCCTGAGTTTCCTGCTCTGGGCAGCTCCCTGCCAAGAGGGTTGGACTTCAGCTCCAGGTCTGCCAACCTTGGAAGGCCGTGTGGGTGGGGTCGAAGTTCATTTCTATTGTCTCAAGCCCCCAAAGAGCACCATATTAGGGGAGGTAGATTGTCAAAGGTGGACAACTGGCAAGTGTCCTGGCCTCTGTAAACAGGAAGTAGATTCCTAGACTGCAGGGGGCGGGGGCCTTGTTGCTCTGGAAGGGCGGGACCTATTGGTCCCCCTTTTTCTCCTACCTCAGCAGATTATTTAAGACCTCTTTATTTATTTATTTATTTATTTATTTTGAGTTGGAGTCTCACTCTGTTGCCCAGACTGGAGTGCAGTGGCATGCTCCTGACCACCACAGCCTTACCCTACTGGGCTCCGACGATCCTTCCGCCTCAGCCTTCCAAGTAGCTGGAACTACAGGCATGCGCTACCATGCCCGGCTAATCTTTTGACTTATTGTAGAGATGAGGTCTGGCCAAGTTGCCCAGGCGGATCTCGAACCCGTGGGCTCAGGCAATCCACTCACCTCAGCCTCCCAAAGCGCGGGATTACAGGCTGAGCCACCGAGCCTGGCCACTTAAGTTCTCTTTAAACAGGTCCTGAGACCATTGATGGGTGAGATGTGGAAGTGAAGAAAGACAGGCTAAATCTGGAGAAGGGAAGGGTGATGATAAATTTTGGAGTCTTTATGAATAATTTAATACACACACACACATGTTTTTTTTAAAAAGAGCCAAGAGCAGTGGCTTCACGCCTGTAATCCCAGCACTTTGAGGCTTGAACTCAGGAGTTTGAGGCTGCGTGGGTAACAGAGCAAGACCTTGTCTCTCAAAATAAATAGATAAATAAATGAAATTCTCAAATTAAACTTAGTGTTTTTGTTTGTTTTTTAGATTAAAAAATAGAGTTTATTTAGAAAGCCTGTTGGACAGAGAGAGGAGATTCACCTCCCCAAGGTAGGAGAGGGGGCCAAAGCTTAGGAAACATAGCAGCCATAACTCAAAGAACCACGTGGCTCGACCAGGGTTTAGCAAAGCCATGGCCTGTTTTTTTGTTTTTGTTTTTTTTTGAGTTGGAGTCTCACTCTGTCGCTCAGACTGGAGTGCAGTGGCCGCTTCCGGCCATTGCAGCCTCGACCTGCTGGGCTCCGGCGATCCTTCCGCCTCAGCCTTCCGAGTAGCTGGAATTACAGGCATGCGCTACCACGACTGGCTGATTTTTTGATTTATTGTAGAAATGAGGTCTCGCTGCCCAGGCGGGTCTCGAACCCGCGGGCTCAGGCAATCCACTCACCTCAGCCACCCAAAGCGCAGGATACAGGCTGAGCCACCAAGCCCCGCTGCCTGTTTGTTTTTTTGAGTAGGCGTCTCACTCTGTTGCCCAGGCTGGAGTGCAGTGGCTGCTCTTGACCTTGCCCTGCTGGGCTCAGGCGATCCTTCTGCCTCAGCCTTCTTAGGAACCTCAGGCATGCACCACCATGCCCAGATAATTTTTTGATTTATTGTAGAGACGAGGTCTCACCAAGCTGCCCAGACTGATCTCGAACCCCTGAGCTAGGCAATCCTCTTGCGTCCACCTCCCAAAGAGCTGGGATTACAGGCGTGAGCCACCACACCTGGCAAACTTAGTGTTATAAACCAAAATGAAAGAGAAGCAGAGAAAGTCCCGTAAGACGGAGTGGTGTCAGGGCAATTACTAGCAAGAATCAGCCCTTGCTGGCATCAGTTCATGTAACCTCTGACACAGTTTTGTAGGTAATCCCACCCCCATTTTTACCTATGAGGAGACTGAGAATCAGAGAAGGCCAAAGCATTCCCACCCAGATCCCTTTGACTCCGGAGCTCTGGGGTGTTCCAATCACTCAAGGCTATTTTGTGTTTTGGGGGTTTGTTTCTGTTTTGCTTTGTTTGTGGCTTGAGGGGAAGAGGGAGTGGGAGGCAGAAGAACTAGAAGGCACATGGTGTTCTCACTCATAAGTGGAACCTGAACATCATTCACAATAGCACAAGGGAGGGATTGGCAGTCCCAGGACACTGCCAGGGGAGGGAGGAAAGGGTTGGGCTTGCTACAACACAAACGGCACCTGATCCTAAACCAAGGGAAGTAAGGACCAGTTAGAGGCCCGACCTTCACCTCCATCACATTACCTATGTACCTAATCCTGACTGGTACCCCACATCTTTACAATAAAATAAAGTATGGCTCAAGTCTACAATCCCAGCACTTTGGGAGGCCGAGGCGAGGGGGTTGCCTGAGCCCAGGGGTGCGAGACCCGCCTGGGCAACTTGGCGAGACCTCGTCTCTACAATAAAACAGAAAAATTAGCCAGATGTGGTAGAGCATGCCTGTAGTTCCAGCTACTTGGAAGGCTGAGGTGGAAGGATTACCTGAGCCCAGTCGGTTGAGGCTGTGGTGGCCATGAGTGTGCCACTGCACTCCAGCCTGGGCAACAGAGTGAGACGCTGACTCATAAAGAAAACTTAAATTTAAATAAGTCAATTAATTAATTAAATAACAAGTGAGCCAGACATCGTGGTTCATGCCTGTATCACAGCATTTAAGGAGGTTGAGTTGGGAGGACTGCTTGAGCCCAGGAGTTTGAGGCTGCTGTGAACTATGATTACACTCAGGACACTCCAGCCTGGGCAACAGAGAGAGACTCTGCTTTTAAAAATAAAATATATATAACAATAAAATTATTAAGTACTACTTTTGTAATTAAAAGCTCAAATAGAGGTATTAAAATAAAAACCAGGCTGGGCATGGTGGCTCATGTCCATAATCCCGGCATTTTGGGAGGCTGAGGTGGAACGATGGCTTGAGCCCAGGAGTTCAAGACTAGCCTAGGCAATATAGTAAGACCTTGTCTCTACAAAAACCCCCCAAAATTATCTGGTCATGGTGGCCTGTGCCTGTAGTCCCAGCTACTTGGGAGGCTGGGCGAGAGGGATCACCTGAGCCTAGGAAGGGGAGGCTGTGGTGAGCTGTGATGGTGCCACTGCATTCCAGCCTGGGGGGCAGAGTGAGACTCTGACTCAAAAAAGGAAGGAAGCAAAGAAGGAAGGGAAGAAGCCAGGAAGGGAAGGAGGGAGGGAGAAAGAGAAAGAAATTAAGCACAGCTGGACTCAGTGGCTCAGCCTGGAATTCCGCGCTTTGGGAGGCTGAGGTGAGCGGATTGCCTGAGCCCACAGATTCAAGACCCGCCTGGGCAACTTGGCGAGACCTCATCTCTATAATAAATCAAAAATTAGCCGGGCGTGGCAGCGTGCGCTTGTGTTCCAGCTACTTGGAAGGATGAGGTGGAAGGATTGCTGGAGCCCCAGCAGGTCGAGGCTGCGGTGGTCGAGAGCGGCCACTGCACTCAAGCAAGTCTGGGCGAGAGAGTGAGACTCCAGCTCAAAAAGAAAAAAAAAAAGAAAAAGAAAATAAGAACAGAGGATTAAATGTGGTACTGGGGAGGACTGGCTCTGTGCTCCCCCTTGCCTGTCCTTTCCTCTGGAAGACACACATGTGCACGGTCCTTCATTCTTGTGTTCCACAAACACCTCTGGAGCGCGTGTTTTGAGCCAGGTATGGTGGACATAATGGCAAGCAAGGCAGTGTGCTGCCTTCGTGGAGATGACTTTCAGGAGAGAGAGCCAATATGCACGCAACGGTGCAAGCGAATAACAGCATTTCAGGTAAGTGCTGTGAAGGGAGCTGGGCTGTGTAAGAGGAACTGAGTGCAACATGAGGTAGGGCCATCTGGTATGTGCAGGTGTAGAATGATGTGCAAACAAACAGCACAAACGAACTAATACAAACAGACCCAAAGTCCCAAATGTGTACAAAGTGCCTGGAACCCATGGAGGCAGTAGCCAGTGGAGGCCTGGGCAGGACTGGCCAGATAGGTTGATGTTCTGCCAGCTAGGCTGGGTTCCTGAGCCTGGTCCTGCTCATGTCTCCTTGGACTAACAGGGTTATCTCCATGCCTTCAGAGGCACGTAGGAGACATTAAGGGAGTCGGTTTACTAAGAACCTGTGACCAGAGGTGACTGGCACCAGGCCTTGCACGCTAGCAGTTAGCTTGGGCTGTGCCCACAGCATACCTGGAGAGGTAAATATCCCTTTTTTTCTTTTCTTTTTTTTTTGGGGGGGGGGCTCAGGTGATCCTTCCACCTTGGCTTCCAAGTAGCTGGGATTACAGGCGTGCGCCACCATGCTCAACTAATTTTTTGATTTATTGTGGAGATGAGGTCTCATCAAGTTGCCCAGGCTGGTCTCGAACCCACAGGCTCAGGCAATCCTCTCATCTCGGCCTCCCAAAGTGCTGGGATGGCAGGCATGAGCCACCAGGCCCGGCCAGCCCTTTTCTTCACCTTACACAAAGGAAGCAACTGCCCAGCTGCCCACTCTCAACCCATTGTCTCTGAAAGACAATGAGTCCAAAACCTGATGCTCAGGGTAATAACACGGCTCAGAAAAGAGAAATTTTAAAAAATTCTCTCTGCCCAGGCTGTCTATAAGGAACATAATTTGAGAGGTACTTGGAGGGCTCCCTCCCTACCACCAATCCACTAAAAAAATATCCTCCCTGCAGGCTGGGTGCTGTGGCTTATGCCTGTAATCCCAGCACTTTGGGAGGCTGAGGTGGGAGGATTGCTTGAGCCCGGAAGTTCAAGACCAGGCTGGCAAGTATAGTGACACTCTGTCTCTACAAAAAAAAAAAAAAAAAATTAGCCAGGCATGGTGGCATGTGCCTGTAGTCCCAGCTACTTAGGAGGCTGGGGCAGATTGCCTGAGCCCAGGAGGTGGAGGCTGCCTTAAACTGTGATCATTGTAGTCATGCCACTGCGCTCCAGCCTGGGTGACAGAGTGAGACCATGTCTCAAAAAAAAGAAACAAAAAAACTTCATCTGGGCCACCTAAGTGGCTCAGTCTGTAATCCCAGCACTTTGGGAGGCCAAGGTAAGTGGACTGCCTGAGCCCACAGGTTCGAGACCAGCCCGGGCAACTTGGCAAGACTCTGTCTCTACAATAAATCAAAAAGTAGCTGGGCATGGTAGTGTGCGCCTGTAGTTCGGGCTACTTGGAAGGCTGAGGCAGAAGGATCACTGGATCCCAGCAGGTCAAGGCTGGTGGCCGTGAGTGTGCCACTGTCCTCCAGCCTGGGTGACAGAGTGAGACCCTGACTGAAAAAAAATACACACACACACACACACACACACACACACACGTAGTAGAGAGAATGGTATAATGAACTCCCAGGTACATCACCTACCTTCAAAACAATTCACCTAATAACCCATTTTGTTTCAACTATAACTCCTAGTCTCTCTCCACTCTGAATTTTTTGAAACATTGCATTAATGTTTCAGAATCCATACCTTTAAGATAAAAGATTCTTTTAAAGCCACAATACCATAATCATACCTAAACAAATCAATATGTCTTTACTATTGTCAAATATTTAATGTGTCAAATTTCTCCTATTGTTTCTTAAATTCTTGTTTTACAGTTTATTTGAATCAAGATTTAAAAAGCATCCATACCTTTCTTTTGGTAAATCTCCTAAGTATTTTTAATCTATAGGTGAGAGAGAGAGCTACCCCAAATACTGGTTTGTTTGTTTTTTTTGAAACAGGGCGTCTTTCTGTTACCTAAGCTGGAGTGCAGGGGCACAGTCCTAAAGACAGATCTTCCACTTCAAAGAAGAAGGGGTTGCCGGGCTCAGCCTGTAATCCCGCACTTTGGGAGGCCGAGGTGAGTGGATTGCCTGAGCCTACGGGTTTGAGACCCGCCTGGGCAACTTGGCAAGACCTCATCTGTACAATAAATCAAAAAATCAACCGGGTGTGGTAGCGCATGCCTGTAATTCCGGTTACTTGGAAGGCTGAGGCGGAAGGATCGCCAGAGCCCAGCAGGTCGAGGCTGCGGTGGCCGGGAGCGTGCCACTGCACTCCTGTCTGGGCGACAGCGTGAGACTCCAACTCAAAAAAAAAAAGAAGAAGAAGAAGGGGTTGCTGGGCAGTCCCAGCTACTTGAGAGGCTGAGTTGGGAGGAGCACTTGAGCCCAGGAGTTTGAATCCAGCCTGGACAACATAGCAAGATCCCCAGCTCCAAAAAAAAAAAAAAAAAAAAGAGGCGGGGGGGCTCTGATTAGAACAGAAATGATGTACTTATATGTCTAATATACAAGAAGAAAAGATGAAGTGGGTTTGAAAACCAGTTATGTATTCTAGAAGAGGTTACTTCTTGGGTTGCAACTTTGGTTACAGGGACACAGGTGACGTTTGCCATCACCAACTCCCTCTCTCCAGCCTCCCTCCTGTGCCAAGCCTGGCTCCAGAAGAGCTGAGACGAGAGCCATAAAATGACTTTCATGCAATAATCTCCACCCTTACAGAGGCCCACTTGGCCAGCACCCTCTCATTTAAGGGCTTTGAGAAGAAAGAATTGCATCAGTCTTGGTTAATGGCTCAAATTAAGCCATCGAAACCCCTAATAAAGCTTCCATTTTGGACATGATACAATACTTTAAATAAAATATCCAAAGAAGAATACAAGCCTTTCTCTTTGGGGCTGGGAAGGACCTTTGGTCCCTGAAGTCACAACCCTGAGTCAGTTTCTCTCCTAAGGCTCTGGACGGGCAGAAACAAATCCCCTCCTCTGGGGAACTCGGGGCCCCTGTTTTCTCATCTCAGCACCTCAGTGCTGCCTGGGAAGAAGGTAGGGGATCTTTCTGCCAGTGTCCCAGAAAGACAGGAATCCAGAGACTGGGAGACTTGTCTTCAGTTCTGCGTGGAGTCAGGAGGAGGCCTAGGAAAGCACCTCCGCTGCCTGTCCTAGATTTCTCCCGTCTTTGTGACGCCACGTCCACCGGGGTAGTTTCCTCTAGGACAGAAATCTCCAACCTTTTTGGCATCAGGGACTGGTTTCATGGAAGACAATTTTTCTACAGACGGGGAGAGTGGGGATGATCACCAGGCATTAGAGTCTCATAAGGAGCGTGTAACCTAGGTCCCCCACGTGTGCTGTTCACAATAGGATTCATGCTATTCCTGTGGTGCGGCCAGGTTTCTAACAGGCCACTGACTGGTACCAGTCTGTGGCCTAGGGGTTGGGAACCCCAGCTCCAGGATCCTCTTGGGGTCCCATCCACATATAGAAATGCTACAGTGCTCTGTGGGATACAGAAGCCCCAGATTGCCTTTCTCAGCTTTTGAAAGCCTGCCCAGAAACCAAAGGGTAGCATTTTGGGAGACCGAGGCAGGAACCTCGCTTAAAGTCAGGAGTTTGGGACCAGCTTGGGCAACATAGTGAGACTTTGTCTCTATAAAAAATAAAAATAGCCGGGCTCGGTGGCTCAGCCTGTAATCCCGTGCCTTTGGGAGGCTGAGGTGAGTGGATTGCCTGAGCCCGCGGGTTCGAGACCCTCCTGGGCAACTTGGCGAGCCCTCATCTCTACAATAAAAAAAAAAAAAGTTAAACTGTGTCTTCTGTTTTACCTAAGAATTCCACTACAAGGACACAGTCTCATGAAAATACCTGAACCAATAGACAAGATATAGGTACAGGTTAAGAATCCAAAAATCCAAAATGCTCCGAAATCTGAAACGTTTTGAGTGCTAATGTGATGCCACAGGTGGAAAATTCCACACCTGACCTCATGTGACGGGTCACAGTCAATGCTTTACTTCATACACACAATTATTAAAAATATACACAAAATTACAAAATCACCTTCCGGCTATGTATATAAGGTGCTTATGAATTAAGTAAATTTTGTGTTTAGACTTGTGGGCTCCATCCCCAAGATATCTCATTGTGTATGTGCAAATATGCCAAAAACCTGAAAAAATCTGAAATCTGAAACACTTCTGGTCCCAAACACTTTGGATACTGGATACTCAACCTGTAGCAATACCAAGAACAGCAGCTATCATTTATTAAATACTTAGTTCAAAGCACTTAGGGACAAAGAAAGAAGTGAACGACATCCATCTCACATAAAAGCTTATATGGGCCTGGTGTGGTGGCTCACGCCTATAATCCCAGCACTTTGGGAGGCCAAGGTGAGATGATTGCCTGAGTCCACAGGTTCGAGACCAGCCTGGGCAACTTGGGGAGATCCATCTCTACAACAAATCAAAAAATTAGCTGGGCATGGTGGCACGTACCTGTAGTTCCAGCTACTTGGAAGGCTGAGGCGGAAGGGTCACCTGAGCCCAGCAGGTTGAGGCTGCAGTGGCCATGAGTGTGCCACTGCACTCCAGCCTGGGCGACAGAGTGAGACTCCAACTCAAAAAAATAAAAAAGGCTTATGTGCCAGGTACCTGTCTCAGCTCTTGATGTGTTCTGCCTTGCTGACAGAGTGTTTACATCAACCCTATGAAGTGGATACTTTCACTAGGCCCAATTTACAGAATAGGAAGTCACGGCATAGAAAGGGGAAGTAATTCACTCCAAGTCACATAGCTGATGAGCAGCAGATTTGAATCCAGGCAGCCAGTGTTGGTCTCTGTTCCTTGTAACCCCTACACTATAATGTATTGAGTCGCACAACCTTCACAGCAGCCCCTTGAGGCAGACTGTTTATGTGTTTTATTGCTTGCGGCGGGGTTGCTGGCCAGCACATACAGCCCTTTAATATGTGGTGGGAGGCAACCGGCCAGATACTCTCCTTCCCAAGTCTCCTTGCAGTGACTAGGTCATGTGACAGCTAGGTGTGCCCACCAAAACTCTGACACAAAGAATTAGGGACAGTGAGGAGTGGACCTTGTTGGATACAGAGCAGGCCGGTATGTGGGTGAGTAGCAAGGCCATAGAAGTTCTAAGGTCTAGCACTGCTGGTGGCGCCAGGACAGCCCATGGAATCGAGGGGCGGAGGCAGTGTCCTTTGAGTGGGATCTAGGACAAGAAAAGGCTCTCTGGCTGCTGTCACATCAGCCACTGGGGCCTTACGACTTAGCAGATTCGATGGTGCTTGGCAAATCAGGGGGATTCATGAGATATAGCAGGTAAGACCCAGAAAGAGAGCCGCTGGGGTGGCCCAACGGGAACTGAGGCCCAGCCACTGTAGCAAGGAACTGTAGCAAGTTCTCATAAATAGCCTCTTGGGAGCTTCTGGGCCCCAAGAGAGATCAAACACGGGAGCACGGCACACCGAGAGGCCTTATGACTCCACCCTCCTTCTGGTCCGAGGTTTATCTGATCCTCAAAGTCAGCCCAGAGACCAAACCCAGGAGTTCCTCATCCTCAGGTAGAACTGGCCTGGTAGCATCTCTGAGAGTAAAGCTGCAAAAGGCAGAGAGAAACTGCAGAACATCCAGGCTTGCCCGATCTTGTCAGTAGCCTTTCCTACCTCTGTCCATCCCAAGGGCTTCAGGAGAAGTTCTCGGTGAAAGATACTGAGAAGAAAAATCATTCTGAGCTGGACATGGTGGCTCACACCTGTAATCCCAGCACTTTGGGACGAGGAGGCGAGAGGATTGCCTGAGCCCAGGGGTTTGAGACCAGCCTGGGCAACTTCACAAGACCTCGTCTCCACAATAAATAAAAAAATTAATAACAAAATGGGGCTGGGCGTGGTGCTTCAAACCTGCAATCCCAGCACTTTGGGAGGCCGTGGTGAGAGGATTGCCTAAACCCACAGGTTCAAGAACAGTCTGGACAACTTGCCGAGACCTCATCTCTACAATAAATTAAAAAACTAGCTGGGCATTGTGGTGTGTGCCTGTAGTTCCAGCTACTTAGAAGGCTGTGGCAGAAAGATTGCCTGAGCCGTCAGGTCAAGGCTGTGGTGGCCGTGAGCATGCCACTGCACTCCAACCTGGGTGACAGGGTGAGACTCTGACTCAAAAAAAAAAAAAAAGGGAAAGAAAGAAAAAGGGACTGGATCATGGGTGGCTCTCTACCACACACCGTCATCAGCCAGAAGTAGCCTCTTATTAAAAGATTAGCAGCATGAATTTTAGAACCAGACTGTGTGTGCTTGAATTCTAGTTTCACCAGTTACTAGCTTTATGAATTTGGTCAAGCTACTTAGCCTCTCTGTATCTCAATTTTCTCATCTCTAAAAGATGGTGGGGCGATAAAAATATCTACCCTTATATGTTGTTTTGAAAATTAAATGACAATGTACGTAAGTAAAGTGCTTAGAAAGGGCACCCAGAATCTAGCAGGCACTAAGTTTTATCATTACTATTGCAGCAATAAAGCCTCTCTAAGAAGGTTCTAGGAATTTGTTGCACAACAATGTGGACATACTTAACACGACTGAACTGTGCACTTGAACATGGTTAAGATGTGATCGGGTGCAGTGGTTCATGCCTGTAATCCCAGCACTTTGGGAGGCCGAGGCAGGAGGACTGCTTGAGTCCGGGAGTTCAAGACCAGCCTGGGCAACATAGCAAGACCTCATTTCTATAAAACATCAAAAAATTAACCAGGTGTGGTGACACATGCCTGAAGTCCTCACTACTCGGAAGGCTGAGACAGAAGGATTGCCTGACCCCAGGAGGTTGTTGCTGCAGTGCTGTGAGCGTGACACTACACTCTAGCCTGGGTGACAGAATGAGACCCCAACTCAAACAAAATCAAAATCAAAGTATTGTCATGGTGTCCCAACTGTGTGTCTTCTGACAAAGGTTCTCACCATACAATAAAAGACTGGTAACCATGTCTAGTGTGTGAAGTGGTCTGCAAGTATTAACTTATCTTATCTTCATAGTAACAGACTAGAGTATACATTATTATTACCTCCATTTTACAGATAAGGAAACTGAGTCACAGAGGAGCTTCATAAATTGCCCCCAGTCAATAATAGGTGAGTGGTGAGGCCTGTGTTTGAATCCAGACAGTTCGGCTCAGAGTCCAGGCTCTTAACCACCTGGCAGAGGCCCATGGGAGTCTCGGATCTTATCTTGGACCTCAGCCCTCAGAAGAAGCTGGCCTTATAGAAGACTCACTGGTGGCGGAACCTTCTGAGATTGCAGTGCTGGCCATAGCACGCGGTTTGTGCTCTGAACCAGCAACCATTCTATGGCGCCATTTCTGTCTGGGTCAGAACAAATGATGGGCTGGAAGCAGAGAGCTGGAAGTGGGGATGGGGCCTTTTGCTATTACACCCGGTGACTCGATTGTCACATTTTAGAGGCAGTCGCAAGACTCAGGCCCCTGCAGGTTTAGAGGTTTGGTGCCCCAAGGACATTTGCCTCTACAAAAAGAAGACACTGATAGTTCTGCTGAGCTGGAACCTGAGACAGCTTCCTGGTTATTTTGAGCTCTTTATACCATTGAGTGAACAGGTAGAAAAGGGGGATAAGGGGCACCCCCCTCAGGTCTCCTCCTACTGTGGGAGCTTTTCTGTCCACTTAAAAAATCCTGCTTTCAAAAAAAAGAAAAAGGGGATAAGATGTTAGCTGGGGTGATTGAGCCTGACGTCCTGATTATGTATAGAAACACAAAGGATCAGGGAGGAGGATGAGTAAAACCCAGGGCAATCCCCAGGAATATCTTTTTTTTTTTTTGAGTTGGAGTCTCACTCTGTTGCCCAGGCTGGAGTGCAGTGGCACACTCTCAGCTACCCCAGCCTTTACCTGCTGGACTCAGGCGATCCTTTCGCCTCAGCCTTCCAAGTAGCTAGAACCACAGGCAAGCACCACCACGCCTGGCTAACATTTTTATTTATTTTTTATCGTAGAGATGAGGTCTCACCAAGTTACCCAGGCTGGTCTCGGACCCACGGGCTCAGGCAATCTTCTCACCTTGGCCTCCCAAAGTGCTGGGATTATAGGTGTGAGCCACCACGCCTGGCCTCCAGGAATATCTCGTACTACTATGCCCGATGGTTAAAGTTAACAGAAGGCTAAAGCAGTAGAAGGGAGATAACTAAGTCCAGATCCCCCAGGAGTGAAGGTTTAGGTCACCCCCTAAGAAAAGAACCCCAAACGCCTTCAGTCCTGGCTGTGTAACTTAGTGGTTAAGAGGCTGAACGTGGGTACTGGACTAGCTGGGTTCAGATCTGTGTGCCCACACATGCTGGTTGCATACCTTTCTCGACTTTGGTTTGTACATCTATAAAATAGAATGATAATTTCTATCTCAAATAATAATTCTGAGAATTAAGTGAGTAATACTTGTAAAGTGCTTAGAACAAGGTCTGGCATGTAATAAACACTCTATAAATGTTAGCTATTATTAAAGCAAAGGAATGAGAAGTAAAGAGAAAATCATAAACACCAGCTACAGCCGCAGGGGCGGTTGGGAAAATTAGGCAAGCCCACACAAAAACCTTGTGCCAGTTTTATTTGTGGTAGCCAAAAACTCAAAAGAAAAATGCCAGAAGCCCTACAATGTGTACATGGTTAAACAAATTATGGTACAGCCACACTATGGTGGATTACTCAGCAATAAGGAGGAATAAATTCTTTTTTTGAGTTGGAGTCTCACTCTGTCGCCCACGGTGGAGTGCAGTGGCACACTCACAGCCACCCCAGCGTCGACATGCTGGGCTTAGGTGATCCTTCCATCTCAGCCTTCCAAGTAGCTGGAACTACAGGTGTGTGCTATCATGCCTGACTAAGTTTTTCTTTCATTTATTTATTGTAGAGATGAGGTCCTGCCAAGTTGCCTGGGCTGATCTCAAACCTGCGAGCTCAGGCAATCCACTTGCCTCGGCCTCCCACAGTACTGGGATTACAGGCTGAGCCATCGAGACTGACAAGGAATAAATTCTTAATTTTTTTTTTTTTTTTTGGTAGAGATAGGGTCTTGCTATATTGCCCAGACTGGTCTAAAATTCCTGGCCTCAAGCAATTGTCTTGCCTTGGCCTCCCAGAGTGCTGGGATTACAGGTATCTACCACCATACCCAGCCAAAGAATAAATTGTTATTATTATCACTATTATTATTTTGAATCAGGTTCTCACTCTGTTGTCCAAGCTGGAGTGCAGTAGTAGCATGATCACAGCATCCAGTTAATTTTTTTTTTTTGTAGAGATGAGGTCTCACTATGTTGCCTAGTCTAGTCTCAAACTCCTGGACTCAAGTGATCCTCCTGCCTTGGCCTCTCAGTGTGCTGGGATTACAGGCATGAGCCACCTCACCTAGTCAGGGATAAATTATTATTATTTTTTTTGAGATAGATGCAACAACCTGGATGAATTTTCAGAAAATCATGCTGAGCAAAACATTACATACTGAATGATTCCATCTATAGAACATTACTGAAATGATAACATTAGAGAAGTAGAAAGCAGAGAGTGGTTGCCCAGAGCTAAGGGGATGTGAGGGTGGGAAGGGAGTGCGTATGGCTACAGGCTATAAAATGTGATGTAAACATTCTGTATCTTGACTGTATCAATGTCAGTATCCTTTTTGTGGGGAATGTTCTATAGTTCTGCAAGATTTATGCAAGGTGTTACCTTTGGCAGGGTAGAGGGCGGGGGAGACAGTGGGGTGGACAACAGGGGATTGTATAAAGGGTACTCTGGCTCTTCCTGTACTATTTCTTACAACTGCATGATAATCTATACATATCTCGAAATGTTAGGCCAGGAGTAGTGGCTCCTGCCTATAATTCAAGTGCTTTGGGAGGCCAAATGGGAGGATTGCTTGAGGATAGGAGTTCCAGACCAACCTGGACGACATAGCAAGAACCCATCTCTATTTGTATACCTATCCTTGAATTGTACCCCACATCTTTAAAAAAAAGAAGAGCCCATCTCAAAAAAAAAAAAAAAAAAAAGAAAGAGAAAAAAACAGTTGAGTTAAAAATTGAGAAAACTCTCTGCCCAACTGCTGCTGCACCGCCATCAGGGACACGAGCCGTATGCAGTCTATCAAGCTGGCCAGGGTCACCAAAGTGCTGGGCAGGACCAGCTCGCAATGACAGTGCATGCAGGTGCATGTGGAATTTATAGATGGCACGAGCCGCTCCATCATCTGCTAATGTGAAAGGCCCAGTGCGTGAGGGTGATGTGTTCACCCTCTTGGAGTCAGAGCAAGAGGCTCAGAGGCTGTGCTGAGCTTCATTGCTGGGTTTGGGAAGTTGGGGTCGACACTCGGGGATGATCTGTGACTGTTAAATAAAGCCTTTGTGTGTTATGTCAAATAAAATTGAGAACTGTAATTTCTACTCATATTTCCTTCCTTACTCTGTGTGTGCGTGCAAGTGCTTAATTTGTAGCATTTGCCAATTTCTGTGATGTAAATACTCCCACTGTGGTTGATTTCAAGCTAATAAGGTGCCATCACAAAACATAAAATTGGGAAGAGATGTGCACAGCCAAGATTCACAAGCCAGTCCTGGCCAGCAAAACCTTTTTGCCTTCTTAGTTCGGCATAAGTTAGAAAGGTTGACACTCTCTCCCGGAAAGGTGTGAGAGAAGGGTGTTACTAATGGCGCCTGCATTGAAACGCCCTTGTTGGAGGGCAACTACTGTTAGCAACTTTTAAAATGTGAGATGTCAGGCCGGGTGCAGTGGCTCATGCTTGTAATCCTAGCACTTTGGGAGGCTGAGGTGAGAGGATTGCCTGAGCCCACAGGTTCAAGACCAGCCTGGGCAACTTGGCGAGACCTCGTCTCTCCAATTAAAAAAATAAAAATAAAAAATTAGCTGGGCATGGTGGTGCATGCCTGTAGTCCCAGCTACTTGGAAGGCTGAGGTGGAAGGTTTGCCTGAACCCAGCAGATTGAGAGTGTGGTGGCCATGAGCATGCCACTGCACTCCAGCTTGACTGACAGTAAGACTCTGACTCAAAAAAAAAAAAAGTGTCATACTTTTTTTTCTTTTCTTGTTTTTTTTTTTTGCAAATTTCCCATATTTGGGGAAACCGCAGGGGTCAGCACATCCAGAGTGCAATGGATAAGCCTTACTCTGGGAAAACCACGTTCATGATCATGGAATCTCCCCTGCCAGGTAAGTATAGAGCTGTCATACTTTTTAATAGAAATTTCAACTTTTGACCAAGTGCAGTGGCTTACCCCTATAATCCCAGAATGTTGGGAGGCCAAGGTGGGCGAATTGCTTGGGCTCAGGAGTTCGAGACCACCCTGGACAACATAGTGAGATCTCGTCTCTACAAAAATTACAAAAAAATTAGCTGGGTGTGATAGCTTGAGCAAAGGAGGTTGAGGCTACAGTGAGCTGGGATTATGCCACTGCACTCGAGCCTGGGTGACAGAGACTCCTGACTTAAAAAAAAAAGAAGGAAAAAAATTCAACTTTTGTAGGGTTCTATTTAATAGAACCACTTAGGTGCACAAAGATGCACAGATAACTGTCTACTGCAGCATTACTTGCAATAGTGAAAACAGAGACTTTTCCTTAACAAGAAAGTAGTTGAATGGTTCATAATATATCTGTGCTGTGGAATACCATGAAGCAATCACTGCAAGCAAAACAAACTCTCCATGCTGACTTGGAAAGAGAGCCGTGATACCTGACTGCAAAAACAGGTGCCAAACTGAGTATAACACAATTTTTTTTTTTGAGTTGGAGTCTCACTCTGTTGCCCAGACAGGAGTGCAGTGACCGCTCTCGGCCACTGCAACCTCGACCTGCTGGGCTCCGGCGATCCTTTCCCCCTCAGCCTTCCAAGTAGCTGGAAGTACAGGCGCGCGCTACCACACCCAGCTAATTTTTTTATTTATTGTAGAGATGAGGTCTCGCCAAGTTGCCCAGGCGGGTCTCAAACCCACGGGATCAGGCAATCCACTCACCTCAGCCTCCCAAAAGCGCGTGATTACAGGCTGAGCCACCGAGCCTGCTTACAATTTTTTTTTTTTTCTTTTTTAGCTGGAGTCTCACACTGTCACCAGGCTGGAGTACAGCAGCATGCTCATGGCCACCACAACCTCAACCTGCTGAACTCAGGCAATCCTTCTGCCTCAGCCTTCCAACTAACTGGGACTATAGGTGCACGCCACCATACCCAGCTTATTTTTTTATTTATTGTAGAGATGAGATCTCGCCAAGTTGCCCAAGCTGGTCTCAGGCAATCCTCTCACCTCTGCCCCTCAAAGTGTTTGGATTACAGGTGTGAGCCACAGCACTGGGTTCACAGTTTCTTTTTTTATTTTTCTTGAGTTGGAGTCTCACTCTATCACCCAGGCTGGAGTGCAGTGACACACTCACAGCCATTCCAGCGTCAACCTGCTGGGCTCCAGCGATCCTTCTGCCTCAGCCTTCCAAGTAGCCGGAACTACAGGCACGTGCTACCATGTCCAGCTAATTTTTTTTAATCTTTTTTTTTTTCTTTGAGTTGGAGTCGCACTCTGTCACCCAGACTGGAGGGCAGTGGCTGCTCCCGGCCATCGCAGCTTCGACCTGCTGGGCTCCGGCAATCCTTCTGCCTCGGCCTTCCAAGTAGCTGGAACTACAGGTATGCGCTACCACACCTGGCTAATTTTTTGGTTTATTATAGAGATGAGGTCTCACCAAGTTGCCCAGGCGGGTCATGAACTTTTTTTATCTTATTGTAGAGATGAGGTCTCACCAAGTTGTCCAGGCTGGTCTCAAACCTGCAGCCTCAGGTCATCCACTTGCCTCAGCCTCTCAAAGTGCTGGGATTACAGGCTGAGCCACTGAGCCTAGCCTCACAATTTCATTTAAAAAAATAAATCAACAACTCTGTTCCCAGGTGAATAAACAGTCTGGAAAGGTACAACAAAATGTAAATGAAGGTTATGTCCTGGAAAAGGAGTGAAGTTGAATAAATTGTACTTCGTATACTTATGCAGGGGTTCCCAAGTCCCAGGCCATAAACCAGTACCGGTCCATGGAACTGGGCTGCCTAGCAGGAAGTGAGTAGTGGACGAGCTAGCAAAGTTTCATTTGTATTTACAGCCCCTCCCCATGGCTTGCATTACCACCTGAGCTCCACCTCCTGTCAGATCAGCAGTGGCATTAGATTCTCATAGGAGCCAAACCCTATAGTGAACTGTGCACGTGAAGGATCTAGGGTGTACACTCCTTATGAGAACCTTATGCCTGATGATCTGAGGTGGAGCTGAGGTGGTGATGCTAGCACTGGGGAGCAACTGCAAACACAGATTAACATTAGCAGTGTGGTGTGACTGCACAGAGACCAAAACAAATTAATTGTTTGCAGACTCATATCAAAACCTTATCCGTGAGTGGCAAGTGAGTGGATATACTTCCATTTTACAGCTGTATCTGGTGGCAGACTTTAAGGTAGAGTTTGACACTTATTTTAGTCCATGTGTGGCCCACCCATTATTTTATTTACCACCTCCATCTGCACCTCTTTCCTACACTGTGTACTTGTCTCAGTCACAGTTTTGGTAGGCCCACAAACTAACCCTAGCCAATATGAATGAAAAAGAAATGTCACTGGAGAGCTTCTTTGAAAAGCGGGAAAAATCCAATGACGAGACAGAAGAAGACTCTAAGACTGCCAACGAGAAGAAAGCTACGTTTAAAATAAAAGACTAGCTGGGCTCAGTGGCTCAGTCTGTAATCCTGTGCCTTTGGGAGGCTGAGGTGAGTGGATTGCCTGAGCCCACGGGTTCGAGACCTGCCTGGGCAACTTGGCGAGACCTCATCTCTACCATAAATCAAAAAATTAGCCGGGTGTGGTAGCGTGCGCCTGTAATTCCAGCTACTCGGAAGGCTGAGGCGGAAGGATCGCCGGAG
>NW_007258821.1:280025-281146 GCF_000164805.1 Carlito syrichta
AGAGCAGAGCAGGTCGAGGCTGTGGTGGCCGGGACCGGCCACTGCATTCCAGTCTGGGCAACAGAGTGAGACTCCAACTCAAAAAAAAAAAATTACAGGTCTATCGCAACAGGTGATTCTCACCCTCTAAGCCCACTTTGTATAATAAGTGGTGACCGTCTATCCAGCAAAGTCATGAAAACTTCAAAACTGCTTCTCCACAGGAAGACCAATCACCCTGCATTAAAAGACAAGCCTTTGGAGTTTTTCGGAAGAAAAAAACATGAACATGAAGAACAAAAGCAATTATTGAAGACATCACTTCATCAAATGCGTCTGCACTGAGAGGATCATTCTTAGTGGCTTACCGCATGGCTTAAGCTCAGAAGTTCTTCATTATTGGTGAAGAGATGATCCTGCCTTCTGCTAAGGACATTTGTCGTGAACTTTTAGAAGAGACTGCAGTTCAATAGGTGGCCGTGTTCCTCTTGTGGCTAGCAACCTAACTAGACGAATTGATGAACTAGCAGAGGATATTGAGGCACAATTGTAAGAAACGATTAATGAGTCGTGGTAAGCAATTCAGGTTGATGTGTCTGATGTTAACCATGCTTGTTTTCGTACGATATATTTTTCAGAAGGATGTGCACGAGGATATGTTATGTGCGCTTTTGTTGCCAACTAATACCACAGCTGCAGATCTATTCAAGTCTTCGAATGATTACGTATCAGGAGAACTGAACTAGTCATTGTGTGTTGGTATATGCATGGATGGAGCAGATGCCATAACTGGATGGCTTTCTGGTTTCACTACTTAGGTCAAAGGGGTTGCTTCTGAATGTGAGTCTATGCACTGCGTCATCCATAGAGAAATGCTGGCTAGCCAAAAAAATGACACCTGATTTTAACAATGTTTTGCAGGATTCGGTTAAAATTATTAACCACATTAAAGTACATGCCCTTAACTCATGTCTGTTTGTGCAGCTCTGTGAGGACATGAATGCAGAGCATACATGTCTTCTCTTACACGTAGAAGTGAGGATGGCCGGGCTCGGTGGCTCAGCCTGTAATCCCGCGACCTAGGGAGGCCGAGGTGAGTGGATTGCCTGAGCCCGTGGGTTCGAGACCCGCCTGGGCAGCGA
>NW_007258821.1:281823-288171 GCF_000164805.1 Carlito syrichta
AGTAGAGATGAGGTCTCGCTGCCCAGGTGGGTCTCAAACCCACGGGCTCAGGCAATCCACTCACCTCAGCCTCCCAAAGGCGCGGGATTACAGACTAAGCCACCGAACTCGGTTTCAATCTGTCATTTCAAGGGAGAATCACAACTGTGTTCAAGTTGACAGATAAAGGGGCTACATTCAAAGCCCAACTGGAATTATGGGGGTGACAAGTGAACAATGGAATTTTTGGCATGTTTCAAACATTAGCAGAGATTTAGAAAGAGACTGAGCCAGGTGCTTCTTTCTCCCACCTGGTGCATGATCACCTATCTCAGCTCTCAAAGGAGTTTAAACATTACTTCCCAACCACAAAAGACCCCTGAATGGGGAAGGAATGGATCTGTGACCCATTTGTGAATAAGCCAGGTGAATCAACTTTGTCCATGCTAGAAGAGGATCAACTGCTTAAGATGGCAAATGACAGTGAACTTAAAAGTATGTTTGAGACAATTGCAAATCGTCATACATCTGGATTAAAGTCAAGACAGAATATTCTGAGATTGCTACAAAAAACATTGAAAGGCCTGTTTCCACTTCCAACATCCTATCTTTGCGAAGCAGGGTTTTCTGCAGTGACAGCAACCCAAACGAGATTATGGAGTCGACTGGACACAAGCAACACACTTCGGGTGTCACTGTCTCCCTTCACCCCCAGGTGGGACCATCTAGTTGCAGGAAACAAGCTCAGGACTCTCACTGATTCAGCATTATGGTGAGTTGTATAATTATTTCATTATATATTACAATGCAATAATAATAGAAATAAAGTGCACAATAAATGTAATGTGCTTGAATCATCCCGAAACCATCCCCTCCCTTCCCTTGGTCTGTGGAAAAATTGTCTTCCATAAAGTCCATCCTTGATGCCAGAAATAAAGGGGACAGATGTAGTTATGTATTGTTTGTTTTTGTTTTCGACAATAAATAAGCCACTACAAAACGTGTCAACTCCCATCTATAACAGTTAATTTTTCTAGTACTACTTTGTGCTGAGAGAACATTTTTTCTTGGAGTTGAAGTGGCACACTCACAGTCACCCCAGCATCGACCCACTGGGCTCTGGCGATCCTTCCGCCTCAGTCTTCCAAGTAGCCAGAACTACAGGTGCGCACTACCACATCCGGCTAATTTTTTATTTATTGTAGAGACGAGTTCTCGCCAAGTTGTCCAGGCTGAGCTCAAACCTACGGGCTCAATCCATTCAATTCACTCACCTCGGGCTCCCAAAGTGCTGGGTTTACAGGCTGAGCCACCAAGCCCAGCCTTGAGAGAACATTTTAGTTTACTACACTTGACCTGTAAAAGACATTGATTCTTTGTAATTTTAGGGATAAGTTAGGGGGTTAATTTAAAGAAGAACTTCCAATGTTGCCTTTACTTCCTTCAGAAGGAAAACAAAAATAAAAACAATAAACAATCATTGTTTATATACTTTTTTTTTTTTTATTTTTTGAGTTTGAGTCTCACTCTGTCACCCAGACTGGAGTGCAGTGGCCACTGCCAGCTACTGCAGCCTCGACCTACTGGGCTCCGGCGATCCTTCTGCCTCAGCCTTCCAAGTAGCTGGAACTACAGGCGTGTGCTACCACACCCAGCTAATTTTTTTGATTTATTGTAGAGATGAGGTCTCGCCAAGTTGCCCAGGCGGGTCTCGAACCCGTGGGCTCAGGCAATCCACTCACCTGAACCTCCCAAAGTGCGGGATTACAGGTTGAGTCACCGAGCCCGGCTGTTTATATACTTTTTCTTTTTTTGAGTCAGGGTCTCACTCTGTAGCCTAGGCTGGAGTGCAGTAGCATGCTCACAGCCACTGCAGCCTTAACTTGCTGGGCTCAGGTGATCCTTCTGCTTCAGCCTTCCAAGTAGTTGGAACTACAGGCACATGCCACCACGCTTGACTAATTTTATTGTAGTGTCCAAGTCTGGCCAAGTTGCCCAGGCTGGTCTTAAACCTGTGGGCTCAGGCAATCCTCTCACTTCAGCCTCCCAAAGTGCTCAGATTACAGGCATGAGCCACTGCGCCCAGTCTATGTTTTCTTTCTTTCTTTTTCTTTCTTTTTTTCTTCCTTCCTTCCTTCTCTCTCTCTCTCTCTCTCTCTCTCTCTCTCTATCTCTCTCTCTCTCCTGTTGGATTTATTGAGAAGACAGAAAAGCTCCCACAATGGAAGGAGATCCGAGAGGGTTTCCCCTCTATGCTTTCTAAAACTAATTTTTGGGCCCAAGCAGGCCTGAATGGGGAATACTGCATAAAGTTCATAAAGACAGTATCGTCTAAGGCCAGTCAATACGAGGGTGGTCCTTAGGCCGTCATGTAATAGAAATGGACGCCAGGCCCAGGAGACTCCCAGACAAGGCTTTCCCTGGGGCTTGTACAAGCACACAGGAAGAGTCCTTGGTGGCTCTCTGAAGGAGGATGACAGGGGCCATTTATTATACAAGGGAAGGGCTATAATGTCAAAGGAAAAGTCCCTTAGCACGATGAAGAAGTTCTAACCACGTGCCATGTACAAAAAATGGCCCACCTGGAGTGGGACTTTTAGTATTATAATGAAGCAAGGGGCTAGAGTTGGTCATTTTTCTGAACTTGTGTCCATGTGCTGGAGGGGTTAGTTCTTCTTGAGTAAGATATGTTGCAAAATATCACTTATTTCAGTTTCTTTGGCTAACTTCCAAGATTTAGTGGTCAGCGAGTACCTGCAGAGATACATTAGTGGGGCAGAGCCAAGTGCCTTCTTATTCTGTCTCACAGGGATCCTAAAAAAGAGGGTGGCTTAGAAGGGAAGGATAGTCCTTAAAAAAAATTCTGAGCTGGGCTTGGTGGCTCAGCCTGTAATCCTGTGCTTGGGAGGCTGAGGTGAGTGGATTGCCTGAGCCCACGGGTTCAAGACCCGCCTGGACAACTTGGCGAGACCTCATCTCTACAATAAATAAAAAAAAAAATTAGCCGGTCGTGGTAGCGCGCGCCTGTGGTTCCAGCGACTTGGAAGGCTGAGGCGGAAGGATCGCCAGAGCCCAGCAGGTCGAGGCTGTGGTGGCCGGGAGCGTGCCACTGCACTCCAGTCTGGGCAACAGAGTGAGATTCCAACTCAAAAAAAAAAAAATTCTGGCAACTAGATTATAAATTATCTTAGTGTGGGCTGGGCACAGTGTCTCATGCCTGTAATCCCAGAACTTTAGAGAGGCCGAGGCGAGACCACTGCCTGAGCCCAGGAGTTTGAGATCAGCCTGGGCAACTTCATGAGAACTCATCTCTACAATAAATAAAAAAAATTAGCCCGGCATAGTGGGACACGCCTGTAATCCCAGCACTTGGAGGCAGAGGTGAGAATAATGTCTGAGCCCAGGGGTTTGAGACCAGCCTGGGCAACTTGGTGAGACCTCGTCTCTACAATAAATTAAAAAATTAGCTGGGTGTTGTGGTGCGCACCTGTAGTTCTAGCTACTTGGAAGGCTGAGAAGACGGATTACCTGAGTCCAGCAGGCTGAGGCTACTGTGAGCTGTGATGGTACCACTGCACTCCAGCCTGAATGATAGTGAGACTCTGACTCAAAATATAAAAAATATATATATTATTGTGAATAGAAGAGTAAGACATCAGAAAAATTCACGTGGCTGCAGAGACAAGTTCTCTGAAGTAGACTTTTTAATGGATTTGTTCTAAATATGAAAGGAAGAAGGATGAAATTTTCCCCAGGTCCTCCAATATCTCTGCTTCCTCTGACATCACATTTTTTTTTTTTTGAAACAGGGTCTCCAATTGTTGTTCTCCTGGTTGCCCAGGCTGGAGGGCAGTGGCATGATCATAACTCACTGCAGAACTCCTGAACTCAAGCGATCCTCCCATCTCAGCTCCCAAGTAGCTAGGACTTCAAGAGCACACCACCATGTCCAGCTAAGTTTTAAAAACTTTTTGTAGGATGGGGTCTTGCTATGTTGTCCATTTTGGTCTTGAATTCCTGGCCTCAAGCTATCCTCCCACCTTGACATCCCAAAGCACTGGGATTACAGGTGTGAGACACTGTGCCTGGCCTAGATCACTTTTTATTTAATTATTTTTTGAGTTGAAATCTCACTCTGTTGCCCAGGCTGGAGTGCAGTGGCAGGATCATGACTCACCAAAGCCTCGACCTCCTGGCTCAGATCATCATCCTGCCTCAGCCTCCTGCGCACACCACTCACTACATCTGGCTGTTTTTTTTTTTTGTAAGTACTAGGTCTTGCTATCTTGCCTAGGTTGATCTTGAAACCTGGGCTCAAGTGATTCTCTAACTTTGGCCTCCCAAAATGTTAGGATTACAGGCATGAGCCACTGTGCCCGATCTAAAGCACATTTTAAAACAGTTTTATTGGGATGTAATTCATATACCTTCAAGTTCGCTCACTTAAAGGGCACAGTTCTGACTGGGTATGGTGGCTCAAGCCTGTCATACCAGCACTTTGGGAGGCCTAGGCGAGAGGATTGCTTGAGTCCAGGGATTTGAGATCATCCTGTGCAACATGACAAGACCTCGTCTCCACAATCAATAAAAAAAATTAGCTGGATGTGGTGGCGTGTGCCTGTAGTTCCAGCTAGCTGGAAGGCTGGAAGGCTGAGGTGGAAGGATTGGCTGAACCCGGCAGGTCGAGGCTGCGGTGGCTGTGAGTGTGCCACTGTACTCCAGCCTGGGCGACAGAATAAGACTCCAATTAAAACAAGAAAAGAGGCTGGGCTCGGTGGCTCAGCCTGTGATCCCACGCTTTGGGAGACTGAGGTGAGTGGCTTGTCTGAGCCGGCGGGTTCGAGACCCGCCTGGGCAATTTGGTTGAGACCTCATCTCTACAATAAATCAAGAAATTAGCCGGGTGTGGTAGCACACCTGTAGTTCCGGCTACTTGGAAGGCTGAGGCGGAAGGATTGCTCGAAGCCCAGGAGGTCGAGGCTGCGGTGGCCGGGAGCGGCCACTGCACTCCAGTCTGGGTGATGGAGTGAGACTCCAACTCAAAAAAAAAAAAAAGAAAAAGAAAAGAAAAAACAATAAAATAAAGTGCACAGTTCTGTGGTGTCTAGTATATTCACAAAGATGTGCAACCAGCATCCCAACCTAATTTTAGAACAGTTTCATCATCTCAAAAAGAGGCCATTCAGCCGGGTGCGGTAGCTCACATCTGTAATCCCAGCACTTTGGGAAGCAGAGACAAGAAGACTGCCTGAGCCCAGGGGTTTGAGATCAGCCTGGGCTACTTGGCGAGACCTTGTCTCTACAGTAAACCAAAAAATTAATTGGGTGTGGTGGCACATGCCTGTAGTTCCAGCTACTTGGAAGGCTGGGGCAGAAGGATCTCCTGAGTCCAGCAGGTCGAGACTGCGGTGGCCGTGAGTGTGCCATTGAACTCCAGCTTGGGCAACAGAGTGTGACTCTCAAAAAGAAAGAAACCACCCTCCTCATTAGCAGCCACTCCCTATCCCCCACCCTCAGCCTTAGGTAGCCTTTGGTCTATATAGATTTGCTTATTCTGGTCATTTTGTATAAATGGAGTCATACAATATGTGACCTTTTGCATCTGGCTTATTTCATTTAGCATAGATTTGCCCACTGTGTAGTATATGTTAGTACTTTCATTCATTTGTATAACTAAGTAATACGCCATTGTGTGGGTATACCGATTTTGTTTATACACCCATCAGTTGATTGGCGAATGAATTGTTTTTACTTTTGGAGTATTATGAATAATGCTACCATGATTGTTCATGCATCAGTTTTGGTGTGGATACATTTTCATTTCTCCTGGATATATCTCTAGGAGTGGTGATGGAACTTTTTCTGTTTGATCAAAGAGGGAGATTTCTTTCTTTTTTATGTTGGAAGCTTTCCTCAAATTTTTTTTTTTTTTTTTTTTTTTTTAGTTGGAGTCTCACTCCGTCACCCAGACTGGAGTGCAGTGGCCGCTCCTGGCCACCGCAGCCTCGACCTGCTGGGCTCCGGCGATCCTTCCGCCTCAGCCTTCCAAGAAGTCGAAATTACAGGCATGTGCTACCACGCCCGGCTGATTTTTTGATTTATTGTTGAGATGAGGTCTCGCTGTCCAGGCGGTTCTCGAACCCGCGTCCTCAAATATTTGATGATCCCTGGAGATGCTGTTTACATTTAAGTCTTTGAATTTTCAGCACCCATACCTCAGCCTAGACTTCCAAGGCTCCCCATGCCTCAAAATTTTAAAAAATTTTCAAGATGATAAGACAGTGAAAGTACTTTTGCTTTACTATTCCTTTTTTTTTTTTTTTGAGTTGGAGTCTCACTCTGTCACACAAACTGGAGTGCAGGGGCACA
>NW_007258821.1:288651-298761 GCF_000164805.1 Carlito syrichta
TCTCGAATCCGTTGGCTCAGGTAATCCACTCACCTCGGCCTCCCAAAGTGCTGGGATTATAGGCTGAGTCACCGAGCCCGGCTGCTTTTTTTTTTTTCTTTTTCTTTTTTAGGTAAGAGTCTCACTCTGCCACCCAGGCTGGAGTGCATTGGCACAATGACGGCTCACCACAGTCTCAACCTCCTGGGCCCAAATTATCTTTCAGCCTCAGCCTCCCAAGTAGCTGGAACTACAGGCATGCACCACCACACCCGGATAATTTTTTAAATTTTTTCTGTAGATATCAGGTTGCCCAGGCTGGTCTCGAACTCCTTGACTCAACTCAAGCAATCTTCCCACCTCGGCCTCCCAAAGTGCTGTGATTATAGGTGTGAGCCGCCACGCCTGGCCTCAGGATGCTTTTATTTAGTGTTATTTATTCCTGAAGAAACATCCTTCTGTAAGCCTTGTCTTTCTTTCCATAGGCTGGCAGAGAGCAGAGGAACAGCCAACACATAAAACCACTGTTTGTGTGTCGGTGACCAGCACTGACCAAGGGTGGGTTAGGACCCGCACCAGAGAATCTGGACAGCGAGAAGACCACTCGGAGGCAGTTCTTCTGGGAACAGTCTGGCCAGGACTGGAGCCGATTTTATTCAAACATTTTCCAACTTATATACCATTTTCTATACCCTCCAGCAATGTGATAATCACTCACTGGGGGCGTACAAGTTTCGTGCTTTACAAACTATGCATCACAAGACCACCACGAGATCTGCAATTTCCAAGCAAACAATTCAAATTCCATGATGCCTGCCGTGCTTACATTAAGGTCACAGGTGCATAATTTCAATACAAATCGTTCAAAGTGTTTTCCATAATGTTCAATGAATCATTCATATTATACTCTTTGCTCTATACCCTGATTAATACAAAAAACTTTCCTGAGTTAACTCTAGGTTCAATCCAAGTTCACTGATTCCCAATATTTTTAACAATTAATATTATCAACTTAACATTATACTATAATCTATAAGTTTAGTTAAATGACTTAACTGTCAGTTATACTATTAACCTATTATGATTTAACGTAATGCCTTATAACTCAGTTAAAACTTATTCTTAAACTACCAAACTTTACTATAATTCATATGTTTCATATGTCTAAACTTTAATTTTCATATGATCTAGTTATTGGACTTTAATACTATGCTATATCCTATTAAGCTAATACCTTATCGTTAGTTCTTTTATACATCGTATAGTAACTATTACACTTGAATAATGTAGCAAAAGGAAACAAAACAGCAAGCATAAATTTATGCAACTATGAGTATATATGTATATATTTTATCCCAACAAGTCTACTCTAAAAATCAAATAGTAGCTGTCACACTCTTGAACAAGGAAATGCAGGGCTTCCAAGATGGCGGCCATGGGCTGAAGCAGACAGAGTTTCGGTAATTAAAGAAACAAAAGAAAACGTTCTACTTGGCTAGGGGCAGGGCAACAAAACTATCATGGTAATTTAGTTTCTAATCTTAGCCCTAGGGGAAACAGCTTTTGGGAACAAGAGCTGACTACCCAGTCTACCAGGAAATAGAAGTTAAAAAATATCTAGAAAGAAATAAAACTTAGAAAGACAGAGAAATAATTCTGCTATGCACTTTCCATCAGGTGTATTGAGATTTACTTATAAGCTTTACTGCCATGTATGCATACTGGTCACTAATCACACGCCAATATCATAGGTATAACTGATATCCTATGTCAGAGGCGATCTTCCAGATGGGGCTTTACAGGCCTCAGCCACGTAGCTATAGATGTTGGCTCCCAACATTTGTGCATCACCACCAAGACCATGGCAAGTTTATAGCATCCTGGACATTGCATATCCATGAAGTGGGAATTGGAGGCTCTGCACAGGGTGCTTCTCTTTTGTGTTTCCTCTTCTCTTCTTCTGGAGGGATGAAGAAGATCCTTTGCGAGAAGCACGTTCTTGTTGGGTAGGTTGTCACTGCTGAAAAAACTACTTTCAACTTTCAAACTCTAAAATACAGTGACTCTGTGCATGTGACTATAAAGGACTTCAATACATAGGATTTAAAATATGTCTGTTTCAAACAAGTCATTGCTACTATATAAAAAACTTGTGTACATTTATTTTTTATATGCCACTTTCCTTTTAAATTCTTACAAATTCTTGCAGTTTAGTTCCTTAGGATTTTTGGAAATATGATCATATCTGCAAGTAAACCTGATTTTATTTCTGCTTCTCAAATGTTTAAACCACTTATTTTATTCCATCAGCTCCATGCAGGCAAGAATTTTTATTCACTGCTATATCCTTGTGTGAAAACAGTTCACAGTAAGCACTCGTAACTTAAACTCAAATGAATTTATTCATTTTTCTTTTTTTGAGTCAAGGTCACTCTGCCACCCAAGCTGAGGTGCAGTAGTATGATCCTGGTTCATCGCAGCCTTGACCTCCTAGGCTCAGGCAATCCTTCCACCTCAGCCCCTGAGTAGCTGGGACTACAGGTGTGCACCACCACGCTCAGCTATATATTTTTTATTTTTGTAAGATGAGGTTTTGCTATGTTGCCCAGGATACTCTCAAACTCCTGGGCTCAAGCAATCCTCTCACCTTGGCCTCTCAAAGTGCTGAGATTATATAGGCACCAGTCACTGCATCTGGCCTATTCATTTGTTGAATAAATAAATAACAAACCAGCTAAAACCTTCAAAATAATATTGAATATTTGTTGTGATAGTTGCCTTCCTTATCTAGCTCTTGATTGGAATACTTTAGTAGTTAATATGTCTGTTGTTGATTTTTGGCAAAGAGACATTGTTTATGTCTCCTATCTATGTTTCTGTTTTACATAGAATTTTATTAGGAAGTCTGCTGATTTTAATGCTTTTGATATCTATTGATACAGTCATATGGGCTGTCTCTCATTTAATTGATACAGTGAATGTTGACTAAATTATTAAAAATAATTTAATACTGATTAAAATTTTAATATTTAAATAAAATTTAAGTCCATGATCTATGAGGGGAGACCCAAAATAATACTGAATCATTTTTGGAGGGTGAGCCCCCGGTAATACAGGCTTCCCTATTAGGTAAGTGTTCTAAGAACCCACTGGCATCAGTGCACCAGCTAGTGTCATTGTGAGAGGCTGTGTTCAGTTTCCATGATTTTTTTTGGTGGAGATTCTTTCAAGGCATTTGCCCATTTCACAATGGGTTATCTATGAGTGCACCCGCCCACACTGCACTGAATGTTCAGTAGTTTTGGGCCAAAAATGGCATGACCCATGCTCCACCTTCCTTCTTCACCCATTCTTGCCCTGAGTGATGTTTTGTTTGTTTCCAGATGAAAAAAGTCGCCAAAGAGAAAAGTTTTGCCGATGTGGAAGAGGTGAAACAAAAAACAGTAGAAACACTCAAGGACATCAAAATTGATGCGTTAAAAAATGGCTTAGAGCAGTGGCAAAGGGGTCTCGATAGGTGTATGTCATCAGATGGAGAATACTTTGACAGTAACTGAGTTTAAACATGTAAGAATACATCATTTTTTTTTCTTTTTTTCCAAGTTGGAGTCTCGCTCTGTCACCCAGACCAGAGTGCAGTGGCCGCTCCCGGCCACCACGGCCTCGACCTGCTGGGCTCCCGCGAGCCTTCCGCCTCAGCCTTCTGAGTAGCTGGAACTACAGGCGCGCGCTACCACGCCCGGATAATTTTTGATTTATTGTAGAGATGAGGTCTCGCCAAGTTGCCCAGGTGGGTCCAAATTCCGGCTTTTTTTTAGGCCCAGAGGGTGCCAAAAAAATGTATACACATTTTAAGCAAGGAGAAGTTGTACTAAAATTGTAATACTCAATATATACCAGTAACAAAAAAATGAATATGTTACGTTTGACTTCTGCAATGACAAGAGATGTTCAAAGTGGTTACCATCAGCATCCAGATACTTCTGACTACAGCGAACTAAAAGTAAGACATAGATAACATCTCTTAAAATGTGTACACATTTTTTTGGCACCCCCAGTATATGAAATCTTACTTTATCTTAAAAAAATTTTTTTTGGAAGCTGGGTGTGATGGCTTACACTTGTAATCCTAGTGACTTGGGAAGCTGCAGTAAGAGGATTACTTGAGGCCAGGAGTTTGAGACCATCTTGGGCAACATAGGGAGACTCCCATCTCTACAAAAAGTAAAAAGCTGGGCATGGTGGTGTGTGCCTACAGTTCGAACTACTTGGGAGGCTGAGGCAAGAGGATCACTTAAGCCTAGAAGTTCAAGGCTGCAGTGAACCATAACGTCACCACTGTACTCCAGCCTGGGCAACAGAGACAGACTCTGATTCTTTTTTTTTTTTGAGTTGGAGTCTCACTCTGTCACTCAGACTGGAGTGCAGTGGCTACTCCCAGCCACTGCAGCCTCGACCTGCTGGGCTCCAATGATCCTTCTGCCTCAACCTTCCAAGTAGCTGGAACTACAGGTGCGCACTACCATGTCCAGCTAATTTTTGATTTATTGTAGAGATGAGGGCTCGCCAAGTTGCCCAGGCGGGTCTCGAACCCGCAGGCTCAGGCAATCCACTCACCGCAGCCTCCCAAAGGCGCGGGATTACAGGCTGAGCCACCGAGCCCGACTGAGACTCTGATTCTTAAAAAAAAAAATTTAATTGGTCAGGTGCAGTGGTTCAGCCTGTTTAATGGGTATCGGACTCTCTATTTGGAAGGATAAAAAAATTCTGGAAGTGAATCATGATGATGGTTGTATATTGTGAATGTACTTAATACTACTGAATTAACCACTTAAAATGATTAAAATGGTAAATTTTATGTATATTTTGCTACAATACAAAAAAACTTAAAATGTGTACCCTTATTTATACAGTGGATTACCACACAGGAAAAATAAAAACCCTACTGTCACATACAACATGGCTGAACCTCCAAGACATGCTGTTGAGTAAAAGAAGCCAGACACAAAGGAGTACAAGTAACATTGCTCCATTCATTTGAAGTTCAACAACAGACAGAACAAATCTATCCTAAAGTCAGAATAGTGGCTTCCTATTTTGGGGGCTATTACTGACTTGGAAGGGGAATAGGGAGTTTTCTGGGGTTCTGGAAAAGATTTATATCTTGATCTGAATGGTGGTTCCATGGCTATGTACATATATAAGTGTTAATTGAGCTGTGCATCTAGGATTTGTGCACTTTACTGAATGATTAGTACATCTGCAAAGAAGTAAAAGAAAAAAAAAGGACATATCTTTTGACACAGAAATTCTATTTTTGGAACTCTAGTCTCAAAAAGCATCACTACATACCAATACAATTTTAGGCCGGGCACAGTGGCTCAAGCCTGTAATCCCAGCACTTTGAGAGACTGAGGCGAGAGGATTGCCTGAGACCAGGGGTTTGAGACCAGCCTGGACAACTTGGCGAGACCTCGTCTCTAGAATAAATAAAAAAATTAGCTGGACGTGGTGGCACACCTGTAGTTCCAGATACTTGGAAGACTGAAGTGTAAGGATTACCTGAGCCCAGCAGGTTGAAGCTGCAGTGGCCGTGAGCGTGCCGCTGCACTCCAGCCTGGGTGACAGAGTGAGACTCCAAAAACAAAAACAAAGACAATAGAGTTTAAGGACTGGGTGCAGTGGTTCATGCCAGTAATCCCAGTACATTGGAAGACCAAAGCAGGGGAATTGCTTGAACCCAGGAGTTCACGACCAGCCTGGGCAACATAGCAAGACCTTGTCTCTACAAAAAATTTTTTAAAAATTAGCTAAGGTGCCGGGTTTGGTGGCTCAGCCTGTAATCCCGCGCCTTTGGGAGGCTGAGGTGAGTGGATTTTCTGAGCCGGCGGGTTCAAGAACCGCCTGGGCAGCGAGACCTCATCTCTACAATAAATCAAAAAATCAGCCGGGCATGGTAGTGCATGCCTGTAATTCCGGCTACTCGGAAGGCTGAGGCAGAAGGATCGCTGGAGCCCAGCAGGTCGAGGCTGCGGTGGCCGGGAGCGGCCACTGCACTCCAGTCTGGGCAACAGAGTGAGACTCCAACTAAAAAAAAAAAAACATTAGCTGGGGAAGGTGGAACTCACCTGTAGTCCAGCTACTCAGGAGGCTGAGGCAGAAGGATTGCCTGAGCCCAGGAGATGGAGGCTGTGGGGAACCATGATTGTGCCATTGCACTTCAGCCTGGGCAACAGAGTGAGATTCCAACTAAAAAAAAAAAAAAAGAAAAAAATTTATTGCAGAAAATTATACTGTAAGAAAATGAAATAACTTTTAAAAGGAATTATTGAATAATTTATTACTTATAATTGATTCAATAACTTTATTTTATGGAATATAATGCAACTATAAAAAAGAATTGATATTAATTCTTTTATTACATCAAAAAGGCTATTGCTGCAAAATGTGTATAAAATGCTATTTTTGTAAAATGAAAAACTCTTCCACATTTCTAACATTGGGTGGGAGGAATGGGAGGATTTACACCAAATTGTTAACATTGTTTACCTGGAATCAGTGGGAATGGAGAGGAGAAGGCAATTTTGAACTTTTGAAAAACATATTTGTATTGTTTGACTTGTATTTTATCTTTGAAGTAGAAATACTTCTCTAAACCAAAGATATAAATAGTATTAGTAAAGGGAAAAATGCAATCATTGTAGACATTGGGCCTAGAATTTTGAGAGAATGAATTTCTGCTGTTTTAAGCCACTAAGATTGTGATTACTGTTTATAAGATCCACAGGAAACTAACATACCAGGTAAGTTGTAATAGGCCATACCAGATCAATCCTCCTGTTGTCACAAGACACAGCTAGATAAATTGCAAAAAACATATATATATTTTAAAGGCACCAAAGGGCTATAGAAGGAATGAGGACTAAAACTAAAATTCCAGAGAGGGGAGAACTTTTCTGAGGTGAGGTGAGGTGAGTACAGGCTGAGGATCAGGTTCAACCCAGACAGAATGCTTCTGCTAGGGGAAGAAAAATAACCAAAGTTCTTGGTGGTCGTGTAGAGTGAGAAGTTAAGGAGCCTCTAACTATAGTCAGTTTTACCCATAGAACATTTGTGGAACACTAGGGATGTGCTAGAGGCTGGAGAGTCCAGCTAAAAGCTTCTAAAAGGCAGACTAAATCTCCTACAGTCTGGCATTACTGATTAAAAGACAAAGATCTGCTGAGGCAGGGAGGGTAAAGAGTCTCATCTACTCAGCTGATCACCTCAAGATATTTGTCAGACTTTGAGGCTGTGTGAAGCAGGAGCCTAGAGAGCTAGCCTCCATACAACATGGCTGAACCTCAAGGCTATGTATTTCAAGGCTTTGAGGATTAATATCTGTCCAATTTCCAATCAAAACGCTGTGAAAAGCATGCCCGAAGAATAAGAATTAACAAGACTGAAACAGAAACCCAGTCCTGACACAGTCTAATCCTGGTTTGGATTGAAATAATCAGACCCTCACTCTATCTGCCTGATACAAAAAGGGAGAACTATCTCTGGTTATTCATAATTTTTGGTAGACAGTAAAACAAGTATAAGACTTGCAAAGAGAAAAGAAACATGACCACAATGAAAAGACAAATAGACAATAAAAGCAGACCCATAGATGATCCAGATTCAATAATGTAAAAATAACTAAGACACATGTTAAGGAAGATGGATAAAGTGATGGGCATATGGCAATATGAAAAATTTAAATAGAAAATTTGAATCTATAAAAAAGTCAAATGGGCATTCTAAAACTGAAAAAAATTATTAAATTTGGAATTAAGAACTCAGTGTACAAGTTTAACAGCAAATGAGGGACAATAGAACATAGGATTAGTGAATTGGAAGACAGGACAGTAGAAAATTCCCAAACTGAGGAAACAAAAGAGATTGGAAAACAGAAAGTAGAAAACATGGGGGTAGACTAAACAGAAGAGAGAATATTGGGCAAAAACAATAGTAGAAAAGATAAAAATAGTATAGCCACAGACACGCTGGACATATTTGCTTTCTCATCTTTCTGTTATAGTCCCTGGGGCCAGATAATTTTCCAAATGATAAGAGATATCAACCCACAGATTCAGGAATCTTGCAAACCCAAGCAGTATAGATACACACAAAACAACTCCTGGGCACGTGTTAGTAACATTATTAAACACCTTAAAGAAGTCAGAGAAAAAACTTCCCACATTGCATTCAAAGAAATCACAGTATGACTAACAGGTAACTTCTCAAACACACACACACATAAAATGGAAGCCAGATGAAGGTGAAGTAACATCTTTTTTGAGTTGGAGTCTCACTCTGTCGCCCAGACTGGAGTGCAGTGGCCGCCTCGACCTGCTGGGCTCCGGCGATCCTTCCGCCTCAGTCTTCCGAGTAGCCGGAATTACAAGCATGCGCTACCACGCCCGGCTGATTTTTTGATTTATTGTAGAGATGAGGTCTCGCTGCCCAGGCGGGTCTCGAACCCGCGGGCTCAGGCAATCCACTCACCTCAGCCTCCCAAAGGCACGGGATTACAGGCTGAGCCACCGAGCCTGGCTAGTAACATCTTTAAAGTTCCAAAAGAGGTTGGGCTCGGTGGCTCAGCCTGTAATCCTAGCACTTTGGGAGGCCGGGGAAAATGGATTGCCTGAGCCTGTGGGTTTGAGACCAGCCTGAGCAACTTGACAAGACCTCGTCTCTACAATAAAATAAAAAAATAGTCAGGCGTGGTAGCACACGTCTGTAGTTCCAGCTACTTGGAAGGCTGAGGCAGAAAGATCACTGGAGCCCAGGAGGTTGACACTGGGGTGGCTGTGAGCGTGTGTGCCACTGCACTCCAGCCTGAGCAAAGGAGTTAGAGTCCGACTTAAAAATAAATACATAAATAAAATTCCAAAAGAAAATAGATGTCAACCTATACCAAAGAAAAAATGCTATAGAAGTAAAATTCTAAAGAAGATGCTTTTATCAAAACAAACTTTTTTCTTTTCTTAAATAACTATTCCTATATCTTGCCATTATAAAAAAATTTGAGGAGGAACAAAGTTATAGGTCTCACACTTCTTGATTTCAAGATCTACTACAAAGCTATAGTCATCCAAACAGTATGGTACTGGCATAAACACAGAGACCAATGGAATCAAATAGATAGCCCAGGAATAAATCCTGACATATATGATCAAATTATTTCTGACAAGGGTGTCACGACCATTCAATGGGGGAAAGGACAGTCTTTTCAACAAATGGTAGTGGGAAAACTGAATAACCACATGCAAAAGAATGAAGGTAAGCCCTTACCTTACATCATATACAAAAATTAATCCAAAATAGATTAAAGACTTAAGTGTAAGTGCTAAAACCAAACTGTTAGAAGAAAACACTGGGGGAAAGCTTCATGACATTGCATTTGACAATGACTTCTTAGAAATTATACCAATAGCATGGGCAACAAAATAAAAAGTCAATAGGACTCATCAAAATTAAAAATTTTATGCATCAGAGGACACTGTGACAAGGCAGACTCAGTTCCTGCCTTTGTAGAACTTTTAGTTTAGTAAGGCAGACAGTCTTCCAACAAGCTCTGACAGATGCTGTGAGAGAGGTGTTAGAGAATTGAATTATAGAGGCTGTGAAACTTCAAAAATCCTCAGGGGCGCCCACATAGTAGGGCAGCCATGGACAATCTGCATGGACATGTTTTCGTTCCCATCATTTAGTTACAGCCTCTAGGGACAGACCTTGAGCAAGTCAAGAAAGAATCTTTAACTGTTTTGGAGTTGAAGTTTCAGATTCCATTCTCTTAACAAATGAAGCAGTGAAAATGTTTGTGAGGTGGTGGTGATAGAAGATATTCATTTCAATTTAGCTTTATTTCTTTTTTGAGAATTTTAGGGACATCTCCTACAACCAAGGATATGTCATAAAATCAGTGCAGGGGAGAACAGTCTGGGCAACTTGGCGAGACCTTGTCTACATAAATCAAAAAAATTAGCCAGGTGTGGTAGCACGCCTGTAGTTCCGGCTACTTGGAAGACTGAGGCAGAAGGATTACCTGAGCCCAGTAGGTCAATGCTGGGGTGGCTGTGAGCATGCCACTGCACTCCAGCCTGG
>NW_007258821.1:298894-316658 GCF_000164805.1 Carlito syrichta
CTGCTGGGCTCCTGCGATCCTTCCACCTCAGCCTTCCGAGTAGCCGGAATTACAGGCATGCGCTACCACGCCCGACTGATATTTTGATTTATTGTAGAGATGAGGTCTCGCTGCCCAGGCGGGTCTCGAACCCGCGGGCTCAGGCAATCCACTCACCTCAGCCTCCCAAAGGCGCGGGATTACAGGCTGAGCCACTGAGCCCGGCTCACTTTTATTCTTTTCAATCTTCTTGGAATTTGGCTCCTTGTCTGATCTCTGGAATTAATACTGGCCCTACCAGAGTCTTAATGTAGGGACCTTAAAAAGGAGTGAGACCACAGACCAGCCAGCCACTTCAGGCCACTTCTAAACAAGAACACACCCAATTAATCACTGATTGATTGATTTCAAGTTCATATGATCAAGGTTCTGGTAGCTAAAAAGAAGTAGGAATCCTGCGGGTTTTGGAGGAATAACAATTGAGCACCTCCTGTTTCTCTGAGTAAGCCTCTGAGTGGCCCAAGAGCTATCTTGAATACAGGAAGGTACAGGAGGTAGCTGTTATTAAGTAGGGGAGAAAATTAAGTATCTATTTTTTTTTTTTTGAGTTGGAGTCTCACTCTGTTGCCCAGGCTGGAGTGCAGTGGCATGCTCCTGGCCACTGCAGCCTCAACCTGCTGGGCTCAGGCAATCCTTTCACCTCAGCCTTCCAAGTAGCTGAAACTATAGGCATGTGTCACCACATCCGGCTAATTTTTTTTTTTAATTATCCTGTAGGTTTCAGTTTAAATATCACTTTTTCAGGGAGGTCTTTGTAGATTCCTTTCTTTCTTTTTTTGAGTTAGAGTCTCACTCTGTCACCCAAACTGGAGTGCAGTGGCCGCTCCTGGCCACTGCAGCCTTGACCTGCTGGGCTCCAGCGATCCTTCCGCCTCAGCCTTCCAAGTAGCTGGAACTACAGGCGCGCACTACCACGCCCAGTTAATTTTTTGATTTATTGTAGAGATGAGGTCTCGCCAAGTTGCCCAGGCGGGTCTCGAACCCGCGGGCTCAGGCAATCCACTCACCTCAGCCTCCCAAAGTGCGGGATTACAGGCTGAGCCAATTTGTTTGGATTTATTGTAGAGATGAGGTCTTGCCAAGTTGCCCAAGCTGGTCTCGAACCCGTGGGTGCAGGCAAGCCTCTCACCTTGATCTCCCAAAGTGCTGGGATTATAGGCGTGAGCCACCTTGCCCGGCCTAAGTATCTATTTTTTTAAAGACCAAAAGGTGATGCAGAGTGTCACTGGGTGCCCTTCACACAAGATCCTGACCCCTTCCCTTTCTAGGGTTTCATTACCCCCCCAAAAATGTTATTTGAATAAGGTTATAATTTCATGCATTGCTCTGGTTCAAATTAACTTAGTCATCAGGGCGCAAAGCTGGCAGGCAGTTTGCTGTGGCACCAAAGAAGGCAGTGGTGGGGGAGAGGCAGCAAAGCCCCAGGAGGCTTGGTAGGTCTTTTCCCAGTCAGTGGAGGAGGTTACTTGCATGGATTTGGCTGGCGTCCCACTAACTGGTATGAACGGTCTGTCTCCTTACTTAAATGTGGATCACAGTATCTCGTGTAGGATACAGATGACTCTATTTGCCAACTGGAGCTGATACAACCCAGGGCAGATTTGAATTGGCCTTCTTACCACTGGAGGATGTTGCGTGACAGGGCCTGCATTTGGGGCAATGAACAGTCTTCAGGTAGGATTGAAGGAAACTCACAATTTGGCCTGGTCCAAACCAAGAAACCGACAGATTTTTTTTTTTTTTTTTTTGAATCAGGGTTTCACTCTGTCATTCAGGCTGGAGGACAGTGGTACCGCTGAAGGTCACTGTAGCCTTGACCTGCTGGGTTCAGGCGTTTCTTCTGCCTCAGCCTTCCAAATAGCTGGGACTACAGGTACGCACCACCACGCCCCGTTATTTTTTAATTTATTGTAGAGATGAGGTCTTGCCAAGTTGCACAGGCTGGTCTTGAACCCTGGGCTCTTACAATCCTCTTGCCTTGATTTCCCAAAGTACTGAGATTACAGGTGTGAGCCACCATGCCTGGCCATTCAGATCAATTTATATTCTGGAGTTATTCTCTCTCTTCTACCTACAATGAGTTTGAAAAATGGGAGATTCTAGCTTGCTGTGATGAAGTTCATGAATGCAGATCATGGAAAACCAGGATTGGCATTCCTTTCAGCCATTAGTGAGTTGAAGCCAAAACCGTTTGGTGGCTGAAAATGTAGTTCGTTTTTCCTTTCGAGAAGATCTTGCACCTACCTGTTTTCTCTCCTCCCATCTAAACTGGAAAATCACTTATTCTCAGAGTGGAGATCATGCTTGTTGTCAATACTATATCATCAGGTCTGTGCATTTAATGATCCCAAACTGTAATGTACTGTATTCCAAATAAAGGGTGAAAATAGAGCCAATGTTATAACTCCAATTAAACACTGTGTCTCCATCGAAAAGCATATGTCTGGTATAAAGTGAAAGTTACTCTTTGGATTTTTTTTTCTGTTCCAACTAAGCCAAAGCAATGCATTTTCATGCTTACATTTGTAACCAAAAATTTCCATTTCAGCTTTTGAGAAATGGTTTTAAGACTTTTTCTCTCTTAGCCCTCCTTTTAAAGATTTTTTTTCCCCTTTCTAATCTTAATTGTGTACTTGCTTGAGAAATTCCAGAAGCTGTTCTAAAGGCTGACCTTGGAATAACAGAGTATGGAGACCCCACTGCAGAAGTCTCTATTTTTAGAGGTCACCTGAAGGCAATTCATCTACAGTCTGGCTACAGTCGAAATGGTATTGGCCAGCTCTCCAGGCAGACAATTAAAAATAACCATCGAGGTGAGACCAGCTCCCTGTACCCAGATATTCCTCATTCCATTCTTTCCCTTTAAAACTCCCTATCCAGCTGGGCTCGGTGGCTCAGCCTGTAATCCCACGCCTTGGGAGGCTGAAGTGAGTGGATTGCCTGAGGCTGCAGGTTCGAGAACCGCTGGGGCAACTTGGCGAGACCTCATCTCTACAATAAATCAAAAAAATTAGCCGGGCGTGGTAGCGCGCGCCTGTAGTTCCAGCTACTTGGAAGGCTGAGGCGGAAGTATGGCCGGAGCCCAGCAGGTCGAGGCTGCGGTGGCTGGGAGCGGCCACTGCACTCCAGTCTGGGTGACAGAGTGAGACTCCAAGTCAAAAAATAAAATAAAATAAAATAAAATAAAATTCCTATCCTCAGCCTCAAACTTGGAAATAGTTTTTTGAGGCATGAATCTGACCATTTCACCACCTGCCGCTTTTGGAGTAAAGTCACCTTCCTCGCACTACATCTCATGCTTGTTCATTTTGGCCTGCAAGCGACAAGCAGCAGAACTTGCTATCTGGAACATGTTGAAATGAGGGGCTATTGGTGGCATTAACAGCCAGGGTGAGGTTTTTCTCCAACAGAGCTGATGCTAAACAACCTCAAGTTATTTCGGGTTAACCATTAGAGCAGTGTGTGAGAATATTCTGTCAAGCAGTCATGCTTAATTCTGTACACATTAACTCCTTACTGGGAATAATGAAGTGCTAGATGTTTTTCAAGGAAGTCTTGAAAACCTTTTTCGGCTGGGCACGGTGGCTCAAGCCTGTAATTCCAGCACTTTGGGAGGTCGAGGAGAGAGGATTGCCTGAACTCAGGAGTTCGAGACCAGCCTGAGCAACATGGTGAGATCTCCTCCACAATAAATCAAAAAATTAGACAGGCGTGGTGGCACATGCCTGTGGTTCCAACTACTTGAAAGGCTGAGGCGGAAGGATCGCCTGAGCCCAGCAGGCCGAGGCTGTTGAAGCTGCAGAAGCTGTGAGTGTGCTACTGCACTCCATCCTGGGCAAGAGAGTGAGAATCCGACTCAAAAAAAAAAAAGAAAGCCTTTTTTGTTTGTTTGTTTTGTTTTTTTGAGTTGGAGTCTCACTCTGACTCCCAGACTGGAGTGCAATGGCACGCTCCTGGTCACTGCAGCCTCAACCTGCTAGGCTCTGGTGATCCTTCCGCCTCAGTCTTCCAAGTTGCTGGAACTACAGGCGCGCGCTACCACGCCTGGCTAATTTTTGATTTATTGTAGACACGAGGTCTCGCCAAGTTGCTTAGGTAGGTCTCAAACCCTCGGATTCAAGCAATCTACTTGCCTCGGCCTCCCAAAGCACTGGGATTACAGGCAGTGTCACCGAGCCCAGCCAAGAAAGCCTTTTTCAAGGAAGCCTTGGGAAAGCTAAAGGAAGTAAGGCAAGTTGTTTTTAAAAAATAACAAAATCAACTTAGTCCATTTAAAAAACAAATTTGACATTGTTTCCTGTTGAGTAAAAATGCCAAATTCAAGGGAGGAGCAGCAAAGTAGGGCAGTTTATTTGGTTTTAAGTTGACAAAGATTCTCTCCTTGACCAAACTCAAGCTGGGCTCCTCTGAGCCCTCTTCTCAACTGGTTCTCAACCTTGGCCTATAAAAACGTTAACAAATATGAACAGAGCTTTTAATGGCTCAAGGCCACATCTTAAGGCCACATCCTTAAGATGACCTTAGTTCCTTTTGAAGTGCCTGCCTGAGAAAACTGTAGGCTGCCAAGAAATGTACTGTTTGTTCCAGCCAACACCTGAGGATAGTGTTGGGGACAGTATCTTCCCTAGCCTGTGGGGAGACCCAACCCTAACTTCCATAATTGATCATTGCCAGCTAGCAGAAGCAGCTGCCCTAAGCACATTGACATTGACTAACTTGGTACATTTTCACTTCCTGACTCCACTGAGCGCCCCCACCTCAGCCTCCTCACTTTCCCTTTATAAAATTCTCTGAGCCGGGCTCGGTGGCTCAGCCTGTAATCCCGCGCCTTTGGGAGGCTAAGGTGAGTGGATTGCCTGAGCCCGCGGGTTCGAGACCCGCCTGGGCAGCGAGCCCTCATCTCTACAATAAATCAAAAAATGAGCCGAGCATGGTAGCTTGTGCCTGTAGTTCCGGCTACTCGGAAGGCTGAGGCAGAAGGATCGCTGGAGCCCAGCAGGTCGACGCTGCGGTGGCCGGGAGCGGCCATGGCACTCCAGTCTGGGCGACAGAGCAAGACTCCAACTCAAAAAAAAAAAAAAAAAAATTCTCTGATACTTCTGTACAAGTAGCAGTTGAGTTCAGCTCAAGCTGGACTCTTTTCCTTATTGCAGTAGTTATTACTGATTGCAATCCGTCCTTACCACTTTAGTGTCCAGATTTGTTTCTTTGATAAAGTTCACCAGTTTGATTCGAGACACTGCTTCCAACCCCTGCTGCAGAGTAACAGTGACAAGGGAGCCCCGGAATGTCTCTTCACTCCTACACAGTGAATTTTTCTGCTGCCTAAGAGGTGAGCAAAGGCACCTGACAGTAAGGAAACAGAGTGCGTGATCTGAGATCTCACACACCACAGGGTGGACAAAAGGGTAGGATTATTTTTTAATGCTGGGTTTGCAGACTTAGGTCTATCATTACTGGTTGTGTGAAAGGGTAAATCACTACACCGCAAAACTCGGTTTCTTTTTTTTATTTTTTCTTTTTAATTTTTCAAAAATTATTTTTAATTTTTCATTTTTGATTCGTAGTCTCACTCTGCTGCTCAGGCTGGAGTACAGGTGCACGCTCACAGCCACCACAGCCTCGACCTGCTGGGCTCAGGTGATCCTTCTGCCTCAGCCTTCCAAGAAGCTGGAACCACAGGTATGAGCCACCACGCCCGGATGATTTTTTTTTTTTTTTTAATTGTAGAGCTGAGGGCTCGTCAAGTTGCCCAGGCTGGTCTCGAACCCACGACCTCACCAACACAGTTGCCGGACGTGGCCTACGGGAAGAAAAAAGAGGTGGCACCGAAGGATCACTTCCGCTTCCGCCGGCGCAAGCGCGTTCAGTTCTTCTGCCGCCGTGACTAAGATGGAAGCGTTCTTGGGGTCGCGGTCTGGACTTTGGGCCGGGGGTCCGGCCCCGGGACAGTTTTACCGAGTCCCGTCCGCTCCCGGCTCCTCCATGGATCCGGGGTCAGCGTTCTACGGGGCTCCGATCACGCGGACTCAGTGAGTTCTCGGCGCTTCAGCTTGCGGAGGGGGAGGGACCGTGGGGCCTGGGGCCGCCGGGGAGGCGACGCGGGGACCCCGGGGGCGCGCGCACGGGAGGGCGGCTCCGGGCGCAGAGGCCTGGAGAATGTGGAATGCTCGGCAGGAGTTGCAAAAAACCAGAAGCAGAACCCGATGCGCGAAAAGGGGGAGCAGACCCTTCCCTTGCGCTGTCTCCCCCTTTCTCGCTCCAGGAACCCCATGGTGACCGGGACCTCGGTCCTCGGCGTCCAGTTCGAGGGCGGGGTCGTGATTGCCGCGGACATGCTGGGCTCCTACGGTTCCTTGGCCCGTTTCCGCAACATCTCTCGCATCATGCGAGTCAACGACAGTACCATGCTGGGTGCCTCCGGAGACTACGCTGATTTCCAGTATTTGAAGCAAGTTCTTGGCCAGATGGTGTAAGTCACCTAGAGCATCGGGACTAGTTCCCAAGTGGGGAGGGGAATCCCGATTTTTCTTCCCTCAGAGGGGATGGGGGGGGGACTCGGGCTGCCGTGGAGGAATGGGAGAATCGTGGGGGATGGGAGCGTGTTTGCAAGAGTTTTCGGGCATCAGGGGTGTAAAATGGGGAAGAGGTGGTTAAGTTCTTTCGGAGTTGGGTGGAGACCCCGACTTGCGTCCTCCCTTTTCACAACCGATTTCTCTTAAGGATTGATGAGGAGCTGTTGGGAGACGGACACAGCTACAGTCCCAGAGCTATTCATTCATGGCTGACCAGGGCCATGTACAGCCGCCGGTCGAAGATGAACCCTCTGTGGAACACCATGGTCATTGGAGGCTATGCTGATGGAGAGAGGTTGATTTGAATACAAATAATTTACTTCCTTGACCACCCACCCTAGTGCCCGTGTTGTGTCGCCTCTGTCTCTTCTCCCCAAGTGAATCCCTCTTTAACCCAGACCCCATGGTCCCATTCTTCAGCTAAGACCAGAAACCTGTCTGCAGCTGGGCAGATAGGTGAAGTGAGTTTTGACCCATTGTGTCCTGTTAGCTTCCTCGGTTATGTGGACATGCTTGGTGTAGCCTATGAAGCCCCTTCGCTGGCCACTGGTTATGGTGCATACTTGGCTCAGGTAAGTAGTGAGCCTAGAGGTGGGAGAGAGGGGACACAAAAAAAAAATGAGTTAGTGGCTGTCTGTTCTTCCCCTGGAATTCTGACATGAGGGACAGGCTGAGCTCCCTGCAGCTGGGCAGATAGTTTTCTTTGTAGTCTGGAGGCTGGAAATGTTGACACTTAGATTCCGGTGACAAAATGGCATGTCTGGGAGTTGGTAGATGTGCAAAGAGAGGATCCTCTAGAACTTTCCCTTCAAGTGGGTCCTTTTGGTAAGCAGAGCTCATAGGGAGGTGGTCGGCAGAATGTTGTCTTTCTACTCATGTATGCTTCTACTGTAGATTTGAGATAAAAAAGCCTGTTGTTCAGCCTCTGATGTCTCCCGTGGTTTTCCTCCCCATCTCCCTAGCCTCTATTGCGAGAAGTTCTGGAGAGGCAGCCTGTGCTGACTCAGACTGAGGCCCGAGAGCTAGTAGAACGCTGCATGCGAGTGCTGTACTATCGAGATGCCCGCTCTTACAACAGGGTGAGGAGGGATGTGAATAAAAATGCTGGGAGCCTAATTGGCAGGCTGTGGGTACCTGCAATCCTGGATCTGTATGCTTTGAAGAGCATTCTGCCTCACTTGTGATACTTCTGTTTTCAGACTGGGGAAGAACTCTATATGACCTTTGACAAGGCCCCAGGGACTCTTCATTTAGGGGTGGGCATTGTCATTGAAAGCTCTTTGTCTTTCAGTTTCAAATCGCCACTGTAACCGAAAAAGGTGTTGAAATAGAGGGACCACTGTCTGCAGAGACCAACTGGGATATCGCCCACATGATCAGGTGATTGAAATTAAGTCAACTTTTTTTCCATCAGTTAATAGGAAAAAATGATCAATCAGCTGATTGATAATCCCAGCACTTTGGGAGGCTGAGGTGGGAGGACTGCTTGAGCCCAGGAGTCCAAGACCAGCCTGGGCTACGTAGTGAGATCTCACCTCTACAAAAAAATTAAAATTCAGCTGGGTGTGATGGCATGTGCCTGTAGTCCCAGCTACTTGGGAGGCCAAAGCAGGATTGCCTTGAGCCTAGGAGTTTGAGGCTTCATGAGCCATAATTGTGCCACTGTATTGCAGCCTGGGTGACAGAGTAGATCCCTGACACAAAAAAAGTAGTGGTAGAGTTGGGAGGTCCTTTGGCTTGCACTGAGCTGGGCTTTTCTGGAAGTCTCAACCAGAAAAATCTGGTGGAGAGGGTTTTGGTTGGAGGTAGAGCAGTTTTTAAGATTCTTTTACACTTCACAGTTTTATTATTCTTCCTTTTTTAGTGGCTTTGAATGAAATACAGATGCATTTTCCAGAACTGAAGTTGTACCCTTCTTTTAACTTTGAACCTTGCTGGTTCAAAGGTAAACTTTTCTTTTGTAAAGTAAATAAATTCTTCAAAATGCTTGCGGAGTGGGTTTATTCTGTTTGACTGGGTCACACCATGAGCAAAACTGTTGAGTCTTGCTGTGTGCCATTTCCCTCCTTGGTCAGAGAACCCTTAGGCTCTTATAGCAAACACAATTCTCTACATAATACAGAAGACTCACTAGCTTCCTCTTTGAGACTGTACTAGAGGCAGAACACAGATTTTCTGGTTAATGTTGGCTAAATGTGATTTTCATTAAAATACTATTTTTAGCTGACTGCAGTGGCTCATGCCTGAAATGCTAGCACTTTGGGCCTAGGAGTTTTAAGACCAGCCTGGGCAACATAGTGAGGCCCCATCTCTATAGAATGACAAAAAAGTAGCCACCTTTAGTCCCAGCTACTTGGGAGGCTGAAGCTGAAGGACCACTTGAGTCCAGAAGGTTGAGGCTGGGGTGAGCAGTGACTGTGCCACTGCACTCCAGCCAGGGCCACACAGTAAGATCACCCCCCAAAAAATTTTTTTTAGAGACAGAAATGTAGCACCTAGTACAGCTGCTCTGTATAAGGTTACCCTCAATCTAAAACTGACAGTCCCAATTCTTCACTCATCCAACCTTACCTTACACAGAAGAGTACCAAGTAAACAGATGATTGTAATGTTTCTTGTACATATATACTAATTTTCTAGCGCTGTCAGAAAATGTCTTACAATATTTATTTTTAAGTGTTGCTGTGAACCAAGTCCATCAGTTGGGGTACTAGCCATCCTTGGAATGGTGCTAAGCCTGAATTTTTAAGATGAATACCCTAGGTGATTCTCATGAATCACCTCTTAAGAAACTGGTATAGGCAGCAAACTAAAAAGCCATGATAGAAATTCGAAAGGTGAGCGAACTGAGGGAGAAATCAAACCACTCCTCCACTTGTACCATTCATAATTATGACAAACTTGCAAATGTTGAGCAAAAGAAAACCTTCCATTCTAAACGTCCACATATTCAGTCTCCACACACAAAGTAGTCAATAAATACATGTTTATTGATTAAACTGAATTATAAAAAACAAACAAAAAAAAACTTCCTTCTACTACTAAGCCATGCAGGCAGAGTCCACAAAGACAACTTCCTGGCCAAAACCCAGCTGATCCACTGTTGGTATTATGATCTCAAAAAAAAAAATTACCCATCAAGAAAGTCAGTGTGCAGAGGACAGGAACCCAGCTCTGCTAAGGCTGTGGCTGTTGCAAAGACTACCAAAGAGTAGGATAAGGATGCTGTAGGTAGCAGTGACCAATCATAGTTCTTGAACTTTCTCAAAGGCAAAAGATTGACTTGAAAGTCCACAGTCTCAATAAAATAGCATCAGGCAAAAAGCTGGGGAAGAGAAGCCCAGATGGATCCTTGGTTCAGTTTTCAGATGCCACGGCTTCACAGAGCTGGCTGAGCTGTTTCTGGGAGAAATTGTACCAGTTCACTATATTATAGTGTGCTGGAGGTTCAAAAAAACAAAAAGGTGGGGCTGGGAGGGGAGAAATGGGTGGTATCAAACGTCACACCTGTACCACAAGGCCCACGGTATGTTGAGCATTCCCCAGTCTGTAAAGCCTATTAAACAGGGTCACCTAGAAAAAAGCAAGTTTATAAACCCATTTCCCCTCATTTAATTAAATGTTCCACTTATGTACATTTTAAAGATGAACCATTTACAAGCTTGTGCAGGCTGCCTCCTTGGCTCACAGGAGGGAAACGCTGAAAGCCTCAGGATAGACAGAGGGGTGTAGCTGTGGGAGAGGTGGACTTGACTTTTTTGCTCCTTTTCTCTGTATAGTACAGTACATTTTGGTTTATAACCATGAGTACATACAATTTAAAAAAATCCCTCATGCAAATTGTAGAAAAAATTTTCTTTCCTTGAAGCTGGCAGTGAAAAATAAAGATTCATGTCTTTTTCTTTGTGCACACCCCTGTGTGTTTCTTCTTCTGGTCAGATTCTTCTCTAAGCTTTAAGAGAAACGGGAAAGCCACAGGGCAAGCTGGATTGCAACAGGTGGTCTGTTTTCTCTTCTTAGAGTTCAACACTCAACTCCTGGCACAGTGAGCTCCTGGCTGTAGGGCCTGTGATCTCTTGAACAGGAGTGCTCGCCACTTCACAGGATGAAGTTCAGAGCTGCCCTGGGGGCTCGCAAGATGAAGACTCACACAGGGAGTGGCTTCCACCCTAACCACACTCTGATCACCTCAGTACCTCTTGCTTGCTAATGACACATGTATGATCCTTCGTCCAGAGTGATGGATGGTGTGAGACCGGGGAAGGGGGCCAAGGGTTGCAAGTGCAAAGAATATTGTTTCTGTTGTGTTTTTGTTGGAGGGAGGGTGGTGAGGAAAAGACAAATCTATTCATCATTCTGGATAATTAAAGGTGGTTTCATGCATTTTTAAAGCCACAATTTTATATCTAGAGTTGCTGTAGAAACCAACATCTCTGGAGAGGGAAGGAAAGAAAAGGAGAAGGAAGAGAGAGTTCAGGTGGGATTTTTTTTTTCCATTTTCATTTTTATATAAAAGTGTTAAGACCACAATGAAAAAAGTTTTTTATCCATATATATAATAAACCAGTTTGTGAGCTACATATTTTTGTCTTTCCCATCTTCAGAAATGTTCTCACATTGACAATGGTTAGATAGCATCATGCCCAAAGACGTTGGCCACACAGTAAAACAAACGAACAAAAAAACCCAGAAATACTATGATACAATTGAGGTAAAAGGGGAAACAAAAAAATTTAACATTCGCCCACAAAGGTTTTTTTTTCTTTTTCTCAATTTTGTCAGAAAAATACCAAACACAGTGATTTAAATTTAAAAAAAAAAGTCACAAAAACCTGTTTTTCGCAGAAGTGGATGACCAATGGGCCAGCTCCCGGCTCAGACATGATCACTATTGGTTTTCCTAATAATCCACAAATCCACAGGGAAGTGTAAGTCAACATCGGGGGAGTGGTGGCGTCAAATTAAAAAATATAAACCAAGTACCCCACCTGGTATCCCCCTTTTCCCTAAATCCCTCTACCCTCCCTCATACTTTCCCACCCCCACTCCATACCCCCATGACCCCAACACTCAAATCTCCATCAGATCTAGGTCAGCTTCTTCAAAGCCATAGAAAGATTCGGTCTCACTTTCACCCTCAAAGAGCTGGTGAAGGCTTTCGGGCTCAACTGTCTCTTCAGGAGAGGACCTGGGGCGGGGCGTGGAAGCTGAGGGCTCCTCAGACTGTTCCCCACTCAGCTTCAGCTGCTCCTCCAGGGAGGCGATCAGCTCCTCCTGCATGTCAGCGTTTCTCGCAGGCGAGTTAATGTTGCCATCAGGACCAGGCAGAACACTAGCCACGAGGAAGGACCGCTGGACGAGCTCTGGACAGTCCCCAATGACACCTAGCACTTCACCCAGCCAGACCAGCACCAGCTGAAGCAGGACATCAGAATCGCATGCAGTGTCTGCCATTTCCCGAGCCTGCTCCTTCCACTTTTTGTGCAGGAAGTTCTTGACTGTTCGTTTGATGCATACGTCTAATGGCTGGATTTTGGAGCTACACCCTGCTGGGACCACCGCAGGCAAAGTGCTAGAGGCACTGAGCATAGCCAGCACCTCCTCTGACAAGTGAGTGCGGTGACAGTCCATCACGAGCATGCCTTTGCTGCGCTGGCAGGCGGTGTGCTTCTGCCACACTCGGGTTGACCACAGTTCCATGATCTCGTCATCGCTGTAGCCACTCTCCTTCGCCTCTAGCAGTATGGAGTCTGGCACATTAGCAGGCTGATCCATTTGCCCTCGGTAGAAAACCAGGGTGGGAAGGACAGTGCCATCTGCCAAAATGGCCAGCACTACATCACACCAAGGCTCCCCCGTGCCCACTGTCTGCAGAGCATTCTCCTTTCGGTCATCACTGCTCAGCACCTCCGTATCCAAGAATAAGGAGATCTCATCAATAGCCACGATCATAGACAAGGGTAAGTCCTGGTTGTGAATCTGCCGTTGTACAAACTCAATGAAGAGTCCTGCATTTTCTGCCACATCCTTAGGGAGGGTGTGGGCCACGGCTCTCCGGGCATGGGGAGTCAGGTGGTGTCGCAGCATGAAACGCACAGCCCACTCATAGGAGATCTTAAACCCCCCTTCCAAAGAACGTCCTATTTTGGTGGCCTTCTGAAATAAGGTCTCCTCATTGACAGGTAGCTGTTGCTCTCGCTGGATCAGCACCCACTCTGCTAACTTCTCTTCTGCCTCAAAGCTCAGGTATTTGCCCTCTAGATTCTCCCCCTGGGAGGCCTGGAAGCGTCGAAGCCAGCGCCGGATTCGTCGCTGGGGGTTTCGGAAGTGTTCAGCTGCCTGTTCTGTATTGCAGCACAGTGCAAACAGTACCACTCGAAGCTTCTTCACAGACAGTTGCTCCTTCTTGCCAACCCCACCGCTGCTGCCACCACCTGAAGCTGGCTCAGCTTCCTGGGTGATGGGGCTCTCTGCATCCTGGTCATCAACATGCAGGCATTCGGCCCCCTCTGCAGCCAGGGCTGGGAGGGCTACAGGCTGTGGGTGAGTGGGAGTTGGTGGTGGGGTTGCAGTTGAGGCTGGTGACGGGAGTGCCTGGGTCATGGGAGCTGGTAGGTCTTCAGGCTCAGCTGGGGTGGCCCCCGCAGATTTCACAGTGGCAGCTTTGTTCGGGGGGAAGGGAGGGGGAGGGTACATATTCTTCAAGTTCCGGTCATGCACTCGGTCACGAGTCTGGCCATGCCTAAAGGGATGGGGGTGGAAGCAAGGAGAGGAGGAAACTTAGTTAAACTAGAAACTGAAATGAATAATAGTAATAATAAGAATAGCCCGGCACAGTGGCTCACGCCTGTAATCCCAGCACTTTGGGAGGCAGAGGCAAGAGGATTGCCTGAGCCCATGGGTTCGAGACCAGCCTGGGCAACATGACGAGACCTCATCTCTACAATAAATCAAAAAATTAAAGCCAGGCTCGGTGGCTCAGCCTGTAATCCCGCACCTTGGGAGGCTGAGGTGAGTGGATTGCCTGAGCCCGCGGGTTCGAGACCAGCCTGGGCAACATGACGAGACCTAGTCTCTACAATAAATCAAAAATTAGCCAGCATGGTAGCATACGCCTGTGGTTCCAGCTACTTGGAAGGCTGAGATGGAAGGATCACCTGAGCCCAGCAGGTTGAGGCTACAGTGGCCATGAGTGTGCCACCGCACTCCAGCCTGAGCAACAGAATGAGACTCCAACTCAAAAAAAAAAAAAGTATGATAAGAACAAAGAACAAACACACTACACAACATAAATTAAAGTGTGAAGTGAGAGTCTGTTACCTTGAGTGAGATATCCAAGTGAGTGCTGTGGAAATGAAACAATAAAAACAGTTCATTGAGGAAACAAACCCTCCAAAGACAGCATCCTTGCATTTCCACCCACCATACAGCGACACACACTGCACATCAACCAAGCTCCTCACTCTTATGTCAATGTCAGGCTAGAATATTTCCAGTTTGGTGCAGTGTATCTAAACAGTGAATGGAGAGGCCAGGTAGGGATGCTCCTGACTCATATGATATGACCTCTTCTCTTTTCCCCCCACTGCTTGATGACCCCTATCTCTTCTCCTTACCCCGTGGCAGGATGCTGCTGGATCTGTGAGAGGGGTTGAACACCAAATGCTTGGCCATGGCATCTCCCACAGAAGTAACAAAGGTACAGGAAGTGCAGGCCAGCTTGGTTCCGCTAAGAAAGAGAATAAAAAGTAATAAGACAAATACAGCAGGGACATGTGAGAGTTCAGCTTTGAGGCTTAACAGAGAAAAGGCATGCCCCCCTTTTCTCCTCTTTCTCAAATTAATTCACATAACTGCCCCACCAAATAACTAAAAGGTTTTAGTGTGAACATTTGAAAAACCGAGAGACTACCAGTAAGTTTTTTCTCACCTCACAGAATTTTTAAACAAAGCCAAATACTTGGGACTCTTCCGTGGAACATGATTGCTGAGAAAGACAAAGAAAAATGGTATGAGTTATGGGGTTCTGCTGTCTAAGCTAGAAATTACCAGCCAATGACAATCCCCTACAAAAGAGATGCCTCTTTACTCCCTCCTAATCTTAACACAAGTCTGTTTTCCTATCACCATGCTTCTTAAATGTTAATATGCATCTAAGTCACCTGAGAATCTATTAAAATTCACATTCTGATTCAGCAGGCCTAGGATGGGCCAAGTGTCTGTGTTTCTAACAAGCTCCCATCGAATGTTACTGATCCTTGAGTAGCAAGGTCCTACGAAATTAAGAGCACAGACCACCAAAGCCAAATGGACATGTTCTGGCCTCATACCCTGCTAGGAAAGACGGACAAACTAAAGCTGAGGAACACGGAGCAGCCTATGAAGGAAGTGAGTTCTCCAGAACCTGAACTACCAATCAGAAAAATTGGTTCCATCACGACTTACTTGATCATGTGGTTGGCATAAGCTCGAGAGCAGCAGGTGCTGTAGCGACACAGGGAGCAGTGTACATAAGTAGGGAAATGATTAGGGAAATCTGGGATCTCAAAGCTGCACTCCAGACATGTCTGCCGGCCCATGACACTCCTGTCAAAAAGAAAGTTCTCGTTACTGCCTCAAAAATCCTCAAATTGTAGGATTTTAGATAACAGACCCTGCTAAAAGGCCACCTGATTGCAGTGGCTATCAGGTATAATGCTGCCCTCCCACTCCCACTCCCCCCCGCCCAGCACTTAAAAGAAGGCGCTGACATTTTCCTAACAGCTCTCTTCTGGATGTTGCGCTGGACAGGGGGATAAAGGAAGACAGGCAGAGGGTCTGTTGAGGAGGTCAGTGGTGCTGCCTCCTGCAGGGAGCTGGGAGGTGTATCACTGGAGGATACAGGAACAGTTCGTGGCTGCCCTCGGGAGGCTCGGATTGTCACCTGAGAGTCAAATGAAGGAACAGTTAGACATCACTCACTCTAAACCTTCAGAATACTGAAAATCTCTGTTCCATCCCTCCCTGGGTTTTTAAGGAAACGTGGCAAACTCTTTACCTTGGTGCCTGGTTTCAAGCCTTCTAGCTGCTTGGGTTTACGGAAAGTTTTATGGTGTTGAAGCTTGTGTTCAATTTTGTCCTTGGCAAAAAGAAACTGTAGCCGGCATTTGTTGCAGTGATAAACGTTTCTCTTCTAAATGGAGGGGGGAGGGGAGGAAAAAAAAATCCCTTAAAGCTTCCCAATGAATTTTCTTCTTTGAGGAGAAGGTGGATCAATGCCAACCATATCATTCTTCCCACCTTTGTTGATAACTTAATTGAGTAAGACGCAACATAACCACAAAACCTGCCACTGACAATCATTATGTCCCATTCTCCCAAAGACAAGTGGACTCAAGGCCAGGATGAGTCCTCAAACTCTCCCTTTCTGACTCACTTTAACAATTGAGAGGAGTGATGTGAGCTTTACTTGCCCCCACTGCACCTTTACGCTGTTTTCTCCCGGCCATTCTTACTTCTCACTTTATTAAAAGACAATATACATGGTGGGGGGGGATCATACTTTTTATTTTGTACTCTTCCATGCAAGTCTGCCTTCAACTCTGACCCTTAAGTCCCTTTCCACAGGAACAAACAACTTTGTTACTAGTTTCTCAAATATGCTTTCATGGACAGTGTATACATATAACTATATCACAAACACATTCCTATTCAATCACTACCTCCCTGTTTTTCCTTTACCTTTTTAGAGACGAGGTCTCGCTATCCTGCCCAGGCTGGACCTGACCTTCTGGATTCAGGCAATCCTTCTGCCCCAGGCTCTTTATTTTTTTCTCTTTTTAATACAAATGATGGCACTTGTCCATACCTTGCTGTTTTTCCACTTACCACATTGATATCTATTGGTATGTCTCCCTGTAAGACCATTTTGAAGATATAGTCTGCCTAGCACTGAAGTGCTTCAAAAACAAGACCCATGTCCATAGGTCGTCTTTTCTAGGGTAGCCAAGCACTGTAACCTTAGGCTGAGAGACAATTTCCAAGCCCGTTTGGAAAAACGTCTATGGTGGATGATCAGCAGTCACCATTGTGCAGAGCGGCATGTGAGCATAAGGGGGTCCGTGTTTGTGGCCCCATCTTGCCCTCCACTCAGGGTCCTCTCTTCTGTACCTTCACTCTCCTCTAGTGGCTGTTTTCTTACAGGGAGACATACCAGTAGATATCAATGTGGCTAGTCCATCTTGTAAACAAAAGACAACAAAAGCAACAAAGAATTTCTCTTTGCTACGTGTTCCCCCTGGATCCCTTCCTCCATAAACAAACTTCTTCAAAAATGTTTCCATTTCTTTACCTCATTAATTTGTTCCTGAAGTCTGACTTCCACCCCATCAACCAACACAACGCTTTCCTCAATGTTGCTGGATTAAAAGATCTGCCTCTGAATTTCTATCTTGCTTGACACCTTCCTATAACACATGGCATTTTGATCACAACTTTTTCTTCAAAACACTTTCTCCTCCTCAGCTCCCTTGGTTTTTCTCCAAGAACCACAGTGCTGGCTTCATAGAGAGTCCAAGGACCCTGTGCCTTCATCATATTCTTGAGGGAGTTGGGGGACTCAAAACACTTAGGAAGTTTAAAATCTACTGGATTTACATAATAACGATTCCTACCAAAAATTTATATATCCTAAATGTATTATCTACAACCCAAACATCTCTCCTAGGCTTCAGACCTTTTATCCAACAGCTACACACTTGATGTCCACAGATACTGTTAACTCAGAACATCCAAACTCATGATCTTCCCCTGCCAGATTTACACTCTGCATGGTTTCTACCTCAGTCAAACAGGCCCATCATTCATCTAGCCACCCATGACAGAATCTTAGGCACTATTCTTAGCAACTTGCTGCTTCCACCTAATTCATCTCTAAGTCATGAATATCAAATATTCTCTCATGATCTCCCAATTCGACCCTCTTACTCATTTCAAAAGCCAACAGCTACTATCCTCTTTCACCTAAACTACTGAAAAGGCCTTTGGGCTAGTCTCCCTAACTATGGTCTTACTTGCCTTTAAATCCATTCACCTCAGTGCAATCAGGGTAAAATCTTTTTTTTTTTTGAGTTGGAGTCTCACTCGGTCGCCCAGACTGGAGTGCAGTGGCC
>NW_007258821.1:316678-326726 GCF_000164805.1 Carlito syrichta
GTAGCTGGAACTACAGGCGCGCGCTACCACGCCCGGTTCATTTTTTATTTATTGTAGAGATGAGGTCTCGCCAAGTTGCCCAGGGGGGTCTCAAACCTGCGGGCTTAGGCAATCCACTCACCTCAGCCTCCCAAAGGTGCGGGATTACAGGCTTAGCCACCGAGCCCGGCTTAGGGTAAAATCTTAAAGCAAGTCTGAACACACCACTCCAGGGCTTAACGTCCCTTCAGATGGCTTCCTAATGACTCCTCTTCATTGCTTACAAGATCCTCCATGATTTGTCCCTGCCTAACTTCCAAATCCCCCCTCTCCTTATGGCCTACATTCTCAGTGAACCATGAAATCCCTCAATTTCTTGAACCTCCATACTCTTACTCTGTGTGCCTCGGGCATACTATTGTCTGTCCTATTTTATCAGGCTCATTCGTATTCATCCTTCAGGTCTTGAACACCACTTCTTCCTAGAAGCCTCACAGGGCGTCCAGAGTAGCTACATGCTTTTCTTTCTTTCTTTCTGAGTCAGAGTCTCACTCTGTTGCCCAGGCTGGAGTGCAGTAGCACACTCATGGCTTACCACAGACTCAACCTCCTGGACTCAGGCAATTCTTTTACCTCAGTCTCCCAGGTAGTTGGGACTACAGACATGCGCCACCATGCCTGGCTAATTTTTTTTACCTTTTATAGAGACAAAGTCTTGCTATGTTGCCCAGGCTGCTCTCGAACTCCTGGGCTCAAGGGATCCTCCTGCCCCCACCTCCTAAAGTGCTGGGATTACAGGCGTGAGTCACCACACCCAGCCATTATATGCTTTTCTGTATCCTACATTTCTCCCTAACATAACATTTTTCATGCTTTATTGTACTGTGTTTTTTTTAATTTTTTTTTTTTTGAGTTGGAGTCTCACTCTGTCGCCCAGACTGGAGTGCAGTGGCCGCTTCCGGCCACCGCAGCCTCAACTGCTGGGCTCCGGTGATCCTTCCACTTCAGCCTTCTAAGTAGCTGGAACTACAGGCATGCACTATCACGCCCGGCTGATTTTTGATTTATTGTAGAGATGAGGTCTCGCCAAGTTGCCCAGGTGGGTCTCGAACCCACGGGCTCAGGCAATCCACTCACCTCAGCCTCCCAAGGCGCAGGATTACAGGCTGAGCCACCAAGTCCGGCTTTTTTTTTATAGACATGCATCTCACTCTGTTGCCCAGACTGGAGAGTGCAGTGATTCAATCAGTCATGGCTCACTACTGTCTCAAACTCCAGGGTTCAATGCATCCCTCTCACCTCAGCCTCCCAAGTAGCTGGGACTACAGGCACATCACCAGACTTGGCTAATTTTTAATTTTTTGTGTAGCAATGGGGTCTTGCTATGTTGACCAGGCTGGTCTGGAACTCCTGGCTTCATGGGATCCTCCCTTCTTAGCCACCCAAAGTGTTGGGATTACAGGTGTAAGCCACTATGCCCTGTCTATTGTCCTGTTTACCAGCAAATCTCTAGTACCTAGACTACTATATGGCACATAACTGAAATTCAACAAGTTTTTGCTAACACACCCATATTATATTCTCTACCCAAATTGTTTGTGTAGGTTTAGTCCTGGCCCCAGCATCCATGTTTAAAAACATGAGAATATGGGAAATGCTTGGTGCCTGGTACCTGGTGCCTCATGTAATGCTGTTGGAAAGCATTGCCATTTTTGAAGACCTTCAGGCAATAAGGGCAGAGCAGATGCCGAGTGTCCTCATGGATCATCCGAAAATGGACATCTACCTCGGAGTAGAGTGAGGAACGATACTGACAAACCTGAGTCACACAAGAAGGAAAATAAGGCTAAGAATGAAGTGAACAACTGAGGCCTGAAAAAAGAGGTAGCAGCTACAATTTTTAAATATTAAAAAAAAAAGTTTTCCTAAATGTATATAAATCGAATGCTTTTTCTGACTTTGTAGTGCAGGGCTATGTTTGTGATACATGTAGCTATTATTATTATTATTATTATTATTTTTTTGAGTTGGAGTCTCACTCTGTCACCTAGACTGGAGTGCAGTGGCTGCTCCCGTTCACCGCAGCCTTGACCTGCTGGGCTCCGGCCTTCCGAGTAGCCGGAATTACAGGTGCACACTACCACGCCCGGCTTATTTTTAATTTATTGTAGAGATGAGGTCTCGCCAATTTGCCCAGGTGGGTCTCGAACCCGCGAGCTCAGGCAATCCACTCACCTCGGCCTCCCAAAGCGCTGGGATTACAGGCTGAGCCACTGAGCCCGGCCACATGTAGCTATTATTTAAGATAACAGAGAAGGACAGGAAAGTCTGAGAAAAATCCATTTTCTCTAAGAAAAATAAAGTTTTCTGTGTTCATCCTCAAAGGGCAAATTTAGGAGACAAATACTCCCTTAGTACATGCACGTGTTCCCTGGATGGGTTTTGTACTTGTGGATATGCTCTTTTACATTTTTTCTCCTATATGGAAAATCCTGAAGACAGGATTTCTCCTGTATCTTCTCAGAGTTCCTAAACTGAGTGTAAGCAGTAGGTGTTTGGCAATACTCATCAGTGGATTCTCTGACCTGAGCCAAATGGCTGAAATGCCCTGGAGAAAAAGGTAATACCTGGCAAACATAAGGCATCTCTCCAGGTTTATGGGTATCCTTCATATGCTGGAGAAATAGTGGCTCACTTTCAAACGCCCACTCACAGATCTTGCACTTGGCTGTAAGAAGAAAAATAATCAATAAATCCACCTGAAAATAAGACAAAAGTCCTGCTTTATTTTCTCTAACTCCTACATCTTCATTTTCAACGATCAGTAAATCTCAGATCCCTTCTTTCTTTAAAATGGTTCTGCCTTAACATTTGTGTTGCCGATAACAAATAATCTTATGTCTCTAGCTCAGACTTGTTATGAGCAAAGCTCTAGTCTAGATTCTAAACTATCTCCAGACATTGTAAATTAGATATTCTAAATCAACTCTAACTTAATTCAGAATCCTCTTGGCTTTCCGTTGTTTCCCTTACTTCTGCATCTCTCTTTCTAACCTCAAAACACAAGCATGATCTCAATGCCAAACCCTGTACTTTGTCATCATCATCTCACAATGCCTCTAGGAGCTGTTGCTTCTCCAATACTTATAGACCAAATACTTAGGAGACCCAAGTGACTTCCCATTGCTAACCAGCTGGCTTCCAATACCTCCTCTCTCTCCAATAAACCTGTACAGCATCTACTCTTTATAAAACATTGTCAAATGAATTCTTTAAAAATACTACATGACTTCATTCCTCTGCTTAAGCACAGACAATGATTATCTCCTATGAATAATTCAACAAATATTATCACACCTACTAAGTGAGTACAAATAAGAATTTGCCCTTCAAAGACCAACAATCACGAATAGAAGTTCTTGCCTTATTATTTTTTTTACAATTAACAAATTTGAAATCATTATACTTTGAAACTGTTCATTTTATAAAGCTTATGAGGTTGCAATTCTAAATTTCTTAGTAAAATGTTTAATTGCTACATATTTTGAATTATACAGTATGGCCAAAAAAGGAGTTATTTGCATTTTTCTTACTTTCACAGAAATTAGTTTCAAATTTTTGCAATATAAAAATTGTAAACTTAAAGTCTTTAAATACGTAATGGACAATGTCCAGGCCCTCTACTCCTCCTCAAAAGATGAGTAAAGTTGAAATAACTCCTTAAAGAAAAACAAACAAGAGCCTAGGGTTCTTTTTTTTTTTTTTGAGCTGGAGTCTCACTCTGTCACCCAGACTGTAGCCTCGACCTGCTGGGCTCTGGTGATCCTTTCGCTCAGGTTTCCAAGTAGCTAAAACTACAGGTGAGCACTACCACGCCCGGCTCATTTTTTTAATTTATTGTAGAGATGAGGTGTCGCCAAGTTGCCCAGGCGGGTCTCAAATCCGCAGGCCCAGGCAATCCACTCACCTCAGCCTCAAGCCTGGGGTTCTTTTTTTTTTTTTGAGTTGGAGTCTCACTCTGTCGCCCAGACTGGAGAGCAGTGGCATGCTCCTGGCCACTGCAGCCTCGACCTGCTGGGTCCAGGTGATCCGTCTACCTCAGCCTTCCAAGTAGCTGGAACTACAGGCGTGTGCTACCCCGCCCGGCTAATTTTTTTGGTTTATTATAGAGATGAGGTCTCGCCAAGTTGCCCAGGCGGGTCTCGAACCTGCAGGCTCAGGCAATTCACTCACCTAGGCCTCCCAAAGTGCGGGATTACAGGCTGAGCCACCGAGCCCGGTCAAGCCTGGGGTTCTTAATTTAGGGTCCATAGAACAGGTCTTGGGAAACCCAGGTATCCCCTCAAATTATATGCAAAAGAGTAAAATGTCTATTGTTCTAGGAAGAGGGTTCAACATATTTTGTGTGTATTCTCAAAGAGGTCTTGAGTCCCAGTTAGAATCACTGCCTAGAGGTACATTAGGTGCTGTGAGAACACAGATAAATCAGACATTCTGTCTAGAGAAATGAGGAAAAGCTACAAGAAGATACATAAGCTGAACCTTCAAAGATGAATAGGGATTTGCCAGACGGAAGAAGCAAGAGGAGAGCAGGAGGAAAGGCCTGTGGGCATAAAAGTTCATGACATGTGAAAAGTTAACTAGCAGCATGACGATATTTTCTCTCCCCCACCTCTTTTCAATTCACTTATCTTCTTTAATTTTCTTTTCTAGAACATCTGTAAGCAACCTTCTCTTCAGGCCTTTCTTAGTCTATGTTTTCCATGGACAATTTCAACCAGTCTCAAAGGTTTTTCCTACTACGCATATATCAGCTCTATTGTCACAGTTGTCACACTACATCAATAGTAAAAGATCTGGTTGGACACCGTGCTCATGTCTGTAATCCCAGCACTTTGGGAGACCAAGTGAAGAGGATCTCTTGAGGCCCACAGGTTCAAGACCAGTCAAGGCAACACAGCAAGACCCCACCTCTTTAAAAAGAGTACACTGTTGTAACTAAAAGTATAATGATCCACTGACGTTCTGGGGACAACTTAGGACATTTGAAAATAAACTAGGTATTCAGGGGTACCCAACCCCAGGGCCACGGACTGGTACCAGTTTGTGGCGTGTTAGGAACTGGGCCACACAGCAGGAAGTGAGCAGTGGGTGAGAGGAGCTCCTCATCCTGTCAGATCAGTGGCAGCATTAGATTCTCATAGGAGCTTGAACCCTATTGTGAACTGCGCATGCAAGGGATCTAGGTTGCATGCTCCTTATGAAAATCTAATGCCAGAAGATCTCTGCCCCTAATTCTGTCCCCTAGTCCCTGGAAAAACTGTCTTCCACAAAACCAATCCCTGATGTCAAAAAGGTCAGGGACTACTATATTAGATGATATTAAGAATTTCTGATTGATTCTGTTAGGTCTTAACAAAGGTATGGTGGCTATATACAGAAAAACGTCTTTAATTTTTAGAGATACACAGTAAAGCAGGAGTCTCCAACTCCCAGGCTGTGGACCAGTACCAGTCTGTGGCCTATGGGAATAAGACCACTCAGCAGAAAATGAGTGGTGCACAAGCAGAGCTCCTCCACCTGTCAGGTCAGTGGCAGCATTAGATTCTCATAGGAGCATGAACCCTATTGTGAATTCCATGCAAGGGACCTAGATTCTATGAGAATCTAATGCCTGATCCCACCTCCTGTCCAAGGAAAAACTGTCTTCCATGAAACTGGTCCCTGATGTCAAAAATGTTGGGGACTGCCGTGGTGTTTAGGGGTGAAATGTCATGATGTCTATAATTTAAAAATACTTCCAAAAATAAAAGCAAAATAAATGTCTCCCAAATCAAAAAAACCAATGGGTGCCAAAATACTAGCATTAAAAAACAAGCTACTTTTTGAAAAGATATATGCACTCTCATGTTTATTGCAACACTATTTATAAAAGCCAAAATATGTAATCAACCTAAGTACCCATTAGAAGTTAATAAAGGTGTGGTATGAATACACAATGGAATATTATTCAGTCATAAAAAAAGAATAAAATGCTGCCTTTTGCAACAACATGGATGAAACTAGAGGCATGTTAAGTGAAATAAGCCAAGCTCAAAAAGGCAAATTGCATGTTTGCATTCATATATGTGAGCAAAAAAAAAAAATGGATCTTATGAAGACAGAGAGAAGACTGGATGTCACCAGCAGCAGGGAAGGATCGGGGAAAGGAGGTGAAGAGAAGCTGATTACTGGGTACAATTACATGGTTTGAGAGAAGGAATAAGAACAAGTGTTAGATAGATCAGTAGGGTAACTACAGTCTATTACAGATGTTAAAATAGTGAGAAAAGAGTATGATTAGAATGTTTTTAGCATAACGAAAACAAATACTCAAGGTGATGGCCAACCCAAGCACACTGATTTGATTTTTACAAATTACATGAATGCACGCATGTGTTCAATTATATGCATCCTTAAATTATGTACACCTGTTATGCATCAATTTTTCAAAAGGCTACTTTCATGAAGGATCTGTCATGGGTGTTACAAAAGAATCCAAGAATAAAATTAGTATATACACTAAGAAAAGATGGTTATTTGATTAGCATAAATTTTAAGTTATAAGAGACTCAAAAATGAAAAGGCAGGGGTAACAGTGGGAAGCCAATAGAAAAGAAAAATGATGAGGGTCTACACTGTTTCTTTTCCATAAGGCCAACTTATAGTCTCTCTGTGGGATCCAGACATAAATGAAATAACAAAAACCGACCCACCAGATTCTGTATAAAAATGAGTTAGGTTTGTCACTGGGAGGTGTGAATGAGTTATTCTGGCTTCACATAACGGACAGTGAAGAAATTTGGTCTTATCTTAGACCAAGGTGGCTCCCCTGGCACTATACAATAGTGTCATGATAGCTGACTCCAATGTACATTCTGCTCTCAAATGATTACTCCAAAGTTCCACTGTCCAATATGGAAGCTAGCAATAACATGTGTCGAGAGAACACTTAAAATGTGGTTAAGCCCAAATTTGAGATTTGCATTTCAAAAAAAAATCTGTGTTTTAATGGGGAAAAAAAGAATGATAATATCGGATTAATTTTAAATGTTGATTACATGTTGAAATAAATAGATTTTGAATATATTAAGTTAGATAAAATATACCATTAAAATTTATTTTATTAATTTATTAAAATTAATTTTCCTTTTTTGAATTGGAGTCTCACTCTGTCGCCCAGGCTAGAGTGCAGTGGCATGCTCACGGCGACCCCAGCGTCAACCTGCTGGGCTCAGACGATCCTTCCACCTCTGCCTCCCAAGTAGCCAGAAATACAGGCGCATGCTACCATGCCCGGTTAATTTTTTGAGTTATTGTAGAGATGAGGTCTTCCCTCACCTTGGCCTCCCAAAGTGCTAGGATTACAGGCTTGAGCCACCACGCCTGGCCCCTCGTTACTCCTGCCTTTTTTTTTTAAGAGACAAGGTCTCATTCTGTCACCCAAGGTGGAGTGCAGTGGTGTGATCATAACTCACTGCAGCCTTGAATTCCTGGGCTCAAATAATCCTCTTGCCTCAGTCTCTCAAGTAGCTGGGACTACAGGTATTCACCACCATGCTTGGGTAATTTTTAAAGTTTTTTGTAGAGATAGTTTCACTATGTTGTTTAGGCTGGTCTCAAACTCCTAGTCCCAAGCAATCCTCTTGACTCTGTCTCCCAAAGTGCTGGGATATATGTGCTTGGCCTGGTGGTTTTTTTTTTTTTTTAAACTTTGCAATAGTCTCCCACTGTCCGAGGGAATACTGTCCAAGACCCCCAGTGATACTGGAAACCTCAAACAGGACCAAATCCTATACATACCATGATTTTTCTATACATAAGGGGGAACCCCACCAAAAAAAAAAAAAAGGAATTATTTTTTGGAGGGCATATACCTTGTAGTACAGGTTTCTCCCACTATGCACGTGTTTTAGGAACCCATCAGTATCAGTATACCAGCCAGCACTTTCTGAGAGACTGTATTCAGTTTATGTGAATTTTTTTGGGAGATTCTTTCAACACATTTGCCCATTTCATGATGGGGGATTTACGAATGTACCCACCCACTCCACACTGAGTGTTTAGCAGTTTTTCACCCAAAACAGCATGACCCCTGTGCCCCACCCTTCCTATCTACCCGGTCTTGCCCTGAGTGATTTCATTGTTTCCCCAGATGAAAAAAGTCCTCAAAGGGAAGCTGATGTGGAAGAGGTGAAACAAAAAAATGGCAGAAGCACTCAGAGGCATCAAAACTGATGAGTTAAAAAAGTTTTGAGCCGGGCTTGGTGGCTCAGCCTGTAATCCCATACTTTGGGAGGCTGAGGTGAGTGGATTGCCTGAGTCCGTGGGTTTGAGACCCGCCCAGGCAACTTGGTGAGACCTCATCTCTACAATAAATCAAAAAAATTAGCTGGGCATGGTGGCGTCTGCCTGTAACTCCAGCTACTTGGAAGGCTGAGGTGGAAGGATCGCCGGAGCCCAACAGGTTAAGGCTGCGGTGGCCGGGAGTGTGCCACTGCACTCCAGTCTGGGCAACAGAGTGAGACTCCAACTCAAAAAAAAAAAAAAATTGTTTTGAGTATTGGAAAAAAGCATCCTAACTGGTGTACTGCATCAAATGGAGAGTACTTTGAAGTAAATAAATTCCTGGATTTTTTGGGTCCTCCCTCGTAAATATCTATGATAGTTAATTTATAAATTAGGTATAGTAAGAGATTAACAACAAAAAATAAAATAGAACAATTATACAGTACACTGTAATACAAGTTATGTGAATACAGTCTCTCAAAATATTTTATTGTAGTGCACTCACCTATTTTTGGACTGTGATTGACATGGTAACAAACTATGGATAAAGGGGGTGCCACTGTAGTTAAAGTGACTATTAGAAAAACCAAAATTACACAGAAAACTCACATTATATTTCTATTGACCAGCGCTAGTTTAAGCCACTATGGCAATCCCATTTCCCTTGCCAATACCTGGTTTAGGAATGGGCCTATGAGCCAAATATGGCCAAAGAGAAAGGGGAAAAGCAATCAACACACATAAGAAACAAACTCAGGAAAGAAGGATAGGTGAAGATAAAGTTTCTTCCTTGTCTAGACAATTTAGTGTCTTGATACAGTGTCTCAGGCACTGTATCACACTGAGACACTGTCATACTGAGATACGATCACACTGAGACATGATCACACTGCTATGAGGAAGAGACATGACCTGTTGAGAAACAGACCAAGGTAAGTTCTAGGCTGATGCCTGCTCCACTTCCAGTCTCTCAGTTAAATGATGTAACATTCTTACAGTTTCATTCATTTTTAGTCAAGAATTTTCATTTGTAGCAAACACATCCAGAAAACGTGCCTATTTGTCTTTAATGCTTTTGATCATACTGTTCAAACCACCTAAAAGCTTTTCTACACCAACGTCCATTCATCTAAATCTTTCTTTTTGAGTTGGAGTCTCACTCTGTTGCCCAGACTGGAGTGCAGTGGCCGCTCCCAGCCACCGCAGCCTCAACCTGCTGGGCTCCAGCGATCCTTCCGCCTCAGCCTCCCGCGATCCTTCCACCTCAGCCTCCCAAGTAGCTGGAACTACAGGCGCACGCTACCACACCCGGCTAATTTTTTATTTATTGTAGAGATGAGGTCTTGCCAAGTTGCCCGGGCGGGTCTCGAACCCACGGGCTCAGGCAATCCACTCACCTCAGCCTCTCAAGGTGTGGGATTACAGGCTGAGCCACCAAGCCCGGCTTAAGTACCATTTTCTATAACACATAGCTACAAGGACTTTCCTTTATCTGAGCTATTTCACCTATCATTGGTATCATACAATGCATATGTTTACAATATACTATCTTGGTCTCACATTTTCCTGTATTCACATGATTTTTGTCTTTTTTTTTTTCCCAGTTGGAGTCTCACTGCAATGGCACACTCATGGTCACCCCAATGTCGACCTGCTGGGCTCTGGCGATCCTTCCGCCTCAGCCTTCCAAGTAGCCGGAACTATAGGTGCGCACTACCATGCCTGGCCAATTTTTTTTTTT
>NW_007258821.1:326806-327694 GCF_000164805.1 Carlito syrichta
GCTCAGGCAATCCACTCACCTCAGCCTCCCAAAGGCGCGAGATTACAGGCTGAGCCACTGAACCCGGCTGCCTGGCTAATTTTTAATTTTTATTGTTGAGATGAGGTCTCACCAACTTGCCTGGGCTGGTCTTGAACCCGTGGGCTCCAGTAATCCACTCACCTCGGCCTCCCAAAGTGCTGGGATTACAGGCTGAGCCACCGAGCCTGGTCGATTTTTGACTTTTCAACAAAACTGGATTGTCTCTTAAAGAACATTAGAAACATTCTGAAGGCTGGGCTTAACTCCTCACAACGTCTCCCTATTAGAAGCGTATGCTCCTAAGCCAATGACTTAATCTCTCAGAGTTTGTGCTCAGTCTTGTGTGCCCTCATTTATAAGATGTACAGTGTAGAAAACATCACAACAAGCCATATAATTCACTGAAAGCACATTCTTAACGACAAAGTACTTTAAAACATTATCTTTTTTCCTAAATAAAACCTATCAGGGTACTAACTAAAGTGAAGGTCCAAATATAGATGACTGCTCCTTCTATAAAATACCAAGTAATGAGTTCATTACTTTTGTTTCTCTACAGTGGTCCTGAACCAAAGCCCCTGATAATTCAGGATCTAATACCAAATGCAATCCATGCTGGAACAGAATAGAAGTCAGGTTTGTAAGAAAATAGGGCAAGCCGGGCTCAGTAGCTCAGCCCATAATCCCGCACTTTAGGAGGCTGAGGTGAGTGGACTGCCTGAGCCCGCGGGTTCGAGACCCGTCTGGGAAACTTGGCGAGACCTCATCTCTACAATAAATCAAAAAACTAGCGGGGCGTGGTAGCACGTGCCTGTAGTTCCAGCTACTTGGAAGGCTGAGGCGGAAGGATCACCAGAGCCCTGCAGG